>NC_048595.1:72360385-72635199 GCF_003668045.3 Cricetulus griseus
ATACCAGAGTTCAGCTCAGTGTTTATCTGTGAGTGTCTGGGTCTGCTTCCATCAGCTACTGAACGAAGGAACTAGGATGGCATATAAAGTATTTATCAATCTTATTATCAGAGAACAGCTCTTAAGGTAGCCTCTTGAATATTGCTTACATTGTTAGTTGGGTTCGACCTTGTAGATCTCCTGACATTTCCCTAGTGCAAGAATTCCCTTTAAAACTATAATGGCTCCCTCTATGATAGTATCCCCTAACTTGCTCTCCTCCATCCCTCCCCTGCATAGATCTTCCTGCTCCCTCCTGTCTTCCTCTACCCTCCCCTTCTCTGGTTCTCTTTCTTCTAACCCTCTCTCTCCTCCCCCCAAGATGTACATTAGCTTAGGAGATCTTGTCCTTTTCCCCTTCTCCAGGGGATTATGTGTGTCTTTCTTAGGGTCCTCCTTTTTTCCTAGCCTCTCTGGTGGTGTGGATTGTAGCTGCTACTTCTTTGACTAGATCTAAAATCCATATATGAGTGAGTACATATCATGTTTGTCTTTTTGCAACTGGGTTACAGCATTAAGGATTTTTTTTCTAGTTCCATCCATTTTCCTGTGAATTTCAAGATTCCATGTGTTTTTTTTTTCTGCTAAGTAGTAATCCATTGTGTAAATGTACCACATTTTATCCATCGATTCCTCAGTTGAGGGGCATCTAGGTTGCTTCAAATTTCTGGCTATTACAAATAATGTTGCTATGAACACAGTTGAGCAGATGTCCTTGTTTTATGAATGTGTATCTTTTGCTTATATACCTAAGAGTGGAATTGCTGGATCTTGTGGTAGATTGATTCCCATTTACCTGAGGAACCACCATACTGATTTCCAAAGTGGCTGTACCAGTTGGCACTCCATCCAGCAGTGGAGGAGTGTTCCCCTTTCTCTCCATCCTGTCCAGCATAAGATGTAATTGTTTTTTATTTTAGCCATCCTGACAGGTGTAAGATGATATCTTAGAATTGTTTTGATTTGCATTTGTTGAGCACTTTCTTATGTGTTCTTCAGCCATTTTAGGTTCCACTATTGGGAATTCTGTATTTAGTTCTGTACCCCAATTTTTAATTGGATTATTTGGTGTTTTGGAGACTAGTTTCTTGACTTCTGTGTATATTTTGGAAAGCAGCCCTCTATCAAATGTGGGATTGGTGAATATCTTTTCCCAGTCTGTGGGCTGCCTTTTTGTCTTGCTGACTGTGTCCTTTGCCTTACATAAGCTTCTCAGTTTCAGGAGGTCCCATTTCTTAATTGTCAGTCTCGGTGTCTGTGCTACTGGTGTTATATTCAGGAAGCTATTTCCTGTACCAATTTGTTCCGGGGTGCCACCTACATCATTTCTAACAGGTGCGTGTGGCTGGATTTATGTTGAAGTCTTTGATACATTTGGACTTAAGTTTTGTGCATGGTTATAGATACAGATATGGATCTATCTTCAGTCATATACACACTAGCATCCAATTATGCCAGCACAATTTGATGAAGATGCTTTCTTTTCTTCTTTTTTTTTCCTTTTTTTATTAGCAAGAAAATTATTTTACATTTGAATCCCAGGTTACTCTCTCTCCGATCCTCCCCTGCTCCCCCAACTAATGCCCTACCCATCTCATACACTTTCTGCTCCCAAGGAAGGGTGAGGCCTTCCATAAGGGGTCTTTAAAATTTGTCATATTCTTTGGGATAGGGCCTAGGCCAACCCACTTGTGTCTAGGCTCAGGGAATATCCTTCCATGTGGGATGGGCTCCTAAAGTCCATTCCTATGGTAGCAATAAGTACTGATCCACTACAAGAGGCCCCATAGATTTCCAATGTCTCCTCACTGACACACACATTCAGGGGTCTGGACACCTTTATTCATCAGTCCTTCGGTACATCTGAATTTCCATTCAGTTCAAGGTTTAGCTGTGGGTGTCTGCTTCTACTTCCAACAGCTGCTGGATGAGGGCTATGCGATGGCATATGAATTAGTCATCAATCTCATTATCAGGAGAGGGCATTTAAGGTAGCCCCGCCTCTGTTGCTTACACTGTTAGCGGGTGTCATCTTTGTAGCTCTCCAAACATTTCCCTACTGCCTGATTTCTTTTTGAAGTTATGTCTCACTGTATTATATTATCTCTTATCTTGCTCTCTTCTGTTCTTCCCACAATTCAACCTGCATGTCCCATCTTGTCTTCCTCAAGCCTCCTCTTTTCCCCTTCTCATTCTCCTAGTTCCCTCCCCACTCCCCCCATATTCCCAATTTTCTCAGGAGAACTTGTTCCTTTCCCCTTCTCCAGGGGACCATGTATGTCTCTTATGGTCGTCCTTGTTTACCAGCCTCTCCTGCAGCCTGAGCTGCATGCAGGATGGCAATCGTTTACTCCATGTCTAAAATCCACATGTGAGTGAGTACATACAATGTCTGTCTCTTTGTGACTGCGTTACCTCACTCAGAATGGTTTCTCCTAGTTCCATCCATTTGCCTTGGAATTCCAAGATTCCATTGCCTTTTTTCCCACTGAGTAGTACTCCATTGTGTAAATGTACCACATTTTTTCTATCATTTCTTCAGTTGAGGGCCATCTATGTTGTTTCCAGGTTCTGGTTCTTACCAATAATGCTGCTGTGAACATAGTTGAACAGATGTCCTTGTTGTAGGAATGTGCTTCTTTGGGGTATATGCCTAAGAGTGGAAATGCTGGATCTTGTGGTAGACTTATTCCCATTTTCCTGAGGAGTTTCCATACTCATTTCCAAGGTGACTGTAGAAGTTGGCACTCCCAACAGCAGTGGAGGAGTGTTCCCCTTTCTCCACATCCTCTCCAGCATAAACTGTCATTGGTGGCTTTGATTTTAGCCATTCTGACAGGAGTAAGATGGTATCTAGAGTTGTTTTGATTTGCATTTCCCTGATGGCTAAGAATGTTGAATATTTTCTCATGTGTCTTTCAGCCATTTAAATTCCTCTATTGAGAATTGTCTATTTAGTTATGTACCCCACTTTTTAATTGGATTATTTGGTGTTTTGGAGACTAGCTTCTTGAGTTCTTTGTAAATTTTGGAGATCAGCCTTCTGTCAGATGTGGGGTTGGTGAATATCTTTTCTCAATCAGTGGGCTGTTATTTTATCTTGTTGACTGTGCCCTTTGCCTTACAGAAGCTTCTAAGTTTCAGGAGGTCTCAGTGTCTGTGCTACTGGTGTTATGTTAAGGAACTGGTCTCCTGTACCTCTTCCTGCAAGGGTATTTCCTGCTTAATCTTCTAATAAATCCAGTGTGTCTGGGTTTGTGTTGAGGTCCTTGTTCCATTTGGACTTAAGTTTTGTGCAGGGCATAAGGCTTGGGTGTTGCATCCAGTTATGCCAGCACCATTTGTTGAAGATGCTTTCTGTATTCCATTGTATAATTTGAGCTTCTTTGTCAAAAATCGCGTGTTTGTACATGTGTGGGTTACTATCAGGGTTTTCAGTTCAATTCCATTGGTCTACCTGCCTATTTTTGTGCCAATACCAATCTGTTTTCAGAACTAAAGCTCTATAATAGAGCTTGAAGTCAGATATAGTGATGACTCCAGATGTTCTTTTATTGTACAGAGTCGTTTTGGCTATCCTGGGTCATTTGTTTTTATATATAAAGTTGAGTATTGTTCTTTCAAGGTCTGTGAAGAATTTTTCTGGGATTTTGATGAGTATTGCATTGAATCTATAGATTGCTTTTGGCAAGATTGCCATTTTTGCTGTGTTGATCCTCCCTATCCAAGTACATAGGAGATCTTTCCATTTTCTGGTATCTTCTTTAATTTCTTTCTTTTAAGACTCAAAATTCTTATGATACAGATCTTTTTCTTTCTTTGCTTGTTTTTAGATTTTATTTATTTTATATACAATGTTCTTCCTACATGTCTGCCAGCAAACCAGAAGAGCGCACCAGATATCATTATAGATGGTTGTGAGACACCATATGTTTGTTGGGAATTGAAGTTAGGACTTCTGGAAAAAGAGTCAGTGCTCTTAACCTAGAGCAATCTCTCCAGTCCTGTCTTTCACTTTCTTGGTTAATGTTACCCCAATGTATTTTATGTTGCTTGTGGAACTGTAAAGGGTGATGCTTCTCTGATTTCATTCTCAGCCTTCTTAGCATCTGTATATAGTAGGGGTACTGATTTTCTTTAGTTAATATTGTATCCTGCAACTTTGCTTAATTTGTTTATCAGCTGTAGGAGTTCTCTGGTAGAGTTTTACTGGTCACTTATGTAGACTATCATATCATCTGCAAACAGTGAATGCTTGACTTCTTCCTTTCCAATTTGTATCCCCTTGATCTCCTTTTGTTGTCTTATTTCTCTAGCTAGAATTTCAAGGACAATATTGAAGAGATATGGAGAGAGTGGACAGCCTTGTCTTGTTCCTGATTTTAGAGGAATAGCTTTCTTTGAGTTTCTCTCCATTTAGTTTGATGTTGGCTGTTGGCTTAATGTGTATTGTTTTTATTATGTTCACGTATGTTCTTGTTATTCCTGATCTCTCCAGGACCTTTATCATGAAGGGGTGATGGATTTTGTTTAAGGCTTATTCAGCATCTAGTGAGATGATCATGTGGATTTTCTTTCTCAGTCTGTTTATGTGGTGGAATACATTGATGGATTTTCATATGTTGAACCATCCTTGCATTCCTGGGATGAAGCCTACTTGATCATTGTGGATAATTTCTCTGATATGTTCTTGGATTTGATTTGCCAGTATTTTGTTGAGTATTTTGCATCAATATTCATGAGGGATATTCATCTGTAGTACTCTTTCTTAGCTGTATCTTTGTGTGGATGGGTACCAAGGTTATTAAAGCCTCATAAGAGGTGTTAGGCAATGACCCTTCTGCTTCAACTGTATGGAATACTTTGAGGAGAATTGATGTTAGCTCTTCTTTGTATTTTTATGGCAGAATTCTGCAGTGAAGCTATTTGGCCCTGGGCTTTTTTTTTTATTGGAAGACTTTTAATGACTGTGTCTATATCATAAGGGGTAATAGCTCTATTTAAATTGCTTATCTGTCCTTGATTCAATTTTGGTAGGTGAAATCTATCCAGAAAATTGCCCATTTCCTTTAAATTTTTGAATATTGAGGCAAACGGGTTTTCAAAGTATGACCTGATGATTCTCTGGATTTCCTCAGTGTATGTTGTTATGTTCCCCTTTTAATTTCTGATTTTATTAATTTGCATGTTCATTGTCTATTGTTTGGTATGTTTGGACAAAAGTTTGTCTATCTTGTTGATTTTCTAAAATAACCCATTCTTTCTTACATTGATTCTTTGTATTGTTTTCCTAGTTTCTATTTATTGATTTCAGTCCTCAATTTGATTATTACCTGGCATCTATTACTCTGGGGTGCATTGGCTTCTTTGTGTTCTAGAGCTTTCAGTTGTGCCATTAATTCTCCATTGTGACTATTCTCCACTTTCTTCACATGGACACTTAATGCTATGAACTTTGCTCTTAGCAGTGCTTTCACAGTGTCCCATAAGTTTGGGTATGTTGTGTCCTCATTTTCATTGAATTCTAGGAAGTCTTTAATTTCCTTTATTTCTTCCTGGACCCAGGGATGGAGCAATTGTGCATTATTCAATTTCCATGAGTTTGTAGATTATCTGAAATTTGTGTTGTTGTTGAATTCTAACTTTAAAGCATGGTGCTCTGATAAGATAAAGGGGGTTATTATAATTTTTTATACCTGTTGAGGTTTGCTATATTGCCAAATACGTGGTCAATTTTAGAGTAGGACCATGTGGCACTGAGAAGAAGGTATATTCTTTTCTGTTTAGAGGCAATGTTATATAGATGTCTGTTAAACACAATAGAACCATAAATTCTATTAGTTCCTTTGTTTCCTTGTTAAGTTTCTGTCGGGTGTTCCTGTCTAGTGGTGAGAGTGGGGTGTTGAAGTCTCCCACTATAAGTGTGTGAGGTTTTATGTATGATTTCAGTTCCAGTAATATTTCTTTTCTAAATGTGGATGCCTTTATACTTGGGGCATAGATGTTCAGAACTGAGACTTCATCGTGATGGATTTATCCTGTGATGAATATGAAATGACTCCCTTCATCTCTTTTGATTGATTTTTTGTTTGAAATCTAATTTGTTAGATACTAGGATAGCTACCCAAGCTTGTTTCTTGGGTCCATTTGATTGGAAAATCTTTTCCCAACCCTATACTCTGCTGCACGGTCTGTCTTTGAAGTTGAAGTGTGTTTCTTCTATGCAACAGAAGGATGGATTCTGTCTTCTTATCAATTCTGCTACCCTGTGTCTTTTTAAGACCATTAATATTGAGGGACATTAATGATCATTGATTGTTCATTCTTGTTTGTTTGGATTTTGTGGTGGTGGTAGTGGATTGTCTGTGGATTTCCACCCCATTTTTCTTCTGGCTGTTGATAAAGTGGGATTATCAATTACCTATGTTTTTCTGGTTGTAGTTAACTTCCTTGGGTTGGAGTTTCCTTTCAGAACATTCTGTAGGAGTGGATTTGCGAATATGTATTATTTAAATACGATCTTGTCATGGAATATCTTATTTTCTCCATCTATAATGTTTGAAAGCTTTGCTGGGTATAGTAGTCTGGACTGACATCCATGGTATCTTAGTATAGGTAGAACATCTATCCAAGACCTTCTGGCTTTCAGAGTTTCCAGGGCAAAGTCTGGTGTAATTCTTATAGGTTTGCCTTTATATGTTACTTGACATTTTTCCTTTGCTGCTCTTGATATTCTTTATTTTGTGTATTTGAGGTTTGATTGTTATGTGGCAAGGAGACCTTTTTGTGGTCACTCTAATTGGTGTTCTGTTTGTTTCTTGTACTTTCATTGGCATGTCTTTCTTTAGGTTGGGAAAGTTTTCTTCTTTGATTTTGTTGAATATGATTTCTATGCCTTTGAGTTGGATTTCTTCACCTTCTTCTATACCTATTATTCTTAGGTTTGGTCTTTTCACGGTATCCCATATTTCCTGGATATTTTGTGTTAGGAATTTGTTGGAGTTAAGATTTTCTTTGGTTGATGAATCTATTTCCACTAGTGTGTCTTCAACTCCTGAGATTCTCTCTTCCATCTCTTGTATTCTGTTGGTTATGCTTACATCTGTAGTTCCTGACAGTTTACCCAGCTTTTCTATTTCCAGCATTCCCTCAGATTGTGCTTTCTTTATTGTCTCTATATCAGTTTTTAGGTCTTGAACTGTTTCTTGTATTTTTTGGTTTGTTTTGTCTTCCATTTCTTTAAGGGATTTTCTCATGTCCTCTTTGAGGTCCTCTATCATTTTCATGAAGATGTTTTTAAGGTCATTCTCTTCTGGTTCATCTGCATTGTGATGTTCAGATCTTGCTGGTGTATGGTTGCTAGTCTCAGGTGGTGTCATATTGGGTTTTCTGTTGTTGAATGTGCTTTTACCTTGTCCTCTTCTCATCCTTTCTTCTGGTGGGTGTAGCAGGAGTTTGTTGCTCTCCTGTTGGGTATGGGGCCAAGGTTCTCTTCTGGTAGATACAAACAGATCCAATACTCTGATGTCTGTCCTCTTCTCGTGGATGGAAGTGGCACTGATACCGGGGCCTCAGCAGTGATTGGGTGTGTTGGGTCCCGCTGGGCAGGAGGATTGAGACAGAACTGCCACCAGGGCCTTGGTGTGTCAGATCCCACTGCCGAATTCAGATCCGGCATGCAGATTGGTGGCATCAGATGACTCTGAGAAGTGAAGCCGAACAGGAACCAGAAAGTGCCCCTGGCCTACCTGGGCCTGCGGATGGAAGCAGAACTGCCACCAGGTGCTTGGTGTTCCAGATCCCGCCACCAAATTGACATACAGTTTCTTTTTTATTATTATTTTATTAGTTCTAGTTAGGGAACAAGCTTATTTCAAATCCCTTCTCCCTCTCGCTCCCCTCACCCCCAACCCTCCTCCCCCACCCCCAGTCTACCCCCCACCCCATCCACCCACCACTCCCCAGGCAGGGTAGGGCCCTCAACTGGGGCTCTGCAAAGTCCACCAAGTCTTCCTATGCTGGTCCTGGGCCGTTCCCCATGTGTCCAGAGCCAGAGTGTAACCCTTCATATGGGATGGGCTCTCAAAGTCCCTTCTTGCACCAGGGAAGAATACTAATCCACCACCAGAGGCTCCCTGGAGTGCAGAGGCCGCCTCCTTATTGACATCCATGTTCAGGGGTCTGGATCAGTCTTGTACAGGCCTCCTGGAAAGCATCTGGGGTCGATGTGCTCTCCCTTGTTCAGGTCAACTGTTCCTGTGGGTTTCTCCAACCTGGTACAGACCCCTTCGTTCTTCATGCCTCCCCCTCTTCAACTAAATTCCTGATTTCGGCTCATTGTATATCTGTGGATGTCTGTCTCTGTTTCCATCAGCCACTGGATGAGGGCTCTAGGAATGCATAAAGAGAAGTATCAATCTCATTTTAGGGGGAGGGTTTTCAGGTTATCCTCTCCAATGTTGCCTGGATTGTCAGATCGTGTCATCCTTGTAGGTCTCTGGAGATCTCCCTGGTTCCAGATCCCTTCTCGGGCCTATAGTGGCTCCCTCTGATATCGTATCTCTCATCCTGCTCTCTTTCCTCTATTCTTCCCCCAACTCAATGTTTCTGCCCCTCCATTTCCTCTCCTCTTCTCCTCTTCTCTTGCTCTTATTGTAGCAGCTCCTTTCCCCCCAACCCTCATGCCCCAATTAGTTCGGGAGTTCATGCCACTTCCATTCCTGGGGACCATTTATCCCTTAGAGTCCTTCATGTTTCCTAGTTTCTTTGGTGAAGAGCATTATATACTGGTAATCTTTTGCTCTATGTCTAAAATTCATATATGAGTGAGTACATACCATGTTTGTCTTTTTGTGACTGGGTTACCTCACTCAGGATGGTTTCCTCTAGTTCCATCCATTTGCCTTCGAATTTCAAGATTCCATTGCTTTTTTCTGCTGAGTAGTACTCCATTGTATAGATGTGCCACATTTTCTCAATCCATTCTTCAGTAGAGGGGCATCTAGGTTGCTTCCAGGTTCTGGCTATTACAAACAATGCTGCTATGAACATGGTTGAACATATGTCCTTGTTGTAAGTACATGCCCTATTTGGGTATATACCCAAGAGAGGAATGGCTGGATCTTGAGGTAGACTGATTCCCATTTTTCTGAGCACCTGCCATACTGATTTCCAAAGTGGTCTTACAAGTTCGCACTCCCACCAGCAATGGAGGAGTGTTACTTTTTCTCCACATCCTCTCCAGCATAGATTGTCATTGGTATTTTTTATTTTAGCCATTCTGACAGGCGTGAGATGGTATCTCAGAGTTGTTTTGAGTTGGATTTCTCTAATGGCCAATGATTTTGAGCACTTTGTTAAGTGTCTTTCAGCCATTTCAGATTCCTCTGTTGAGAATTCTCTATTTAGTTCTGCACCCCACTTTTTAATTTCATTGTTTGGTGTTTTGGTGGCTAGCTTCTTGAGCTCCTTATATATTTTGGAAATCAGTCCTCTGTCAGATGTGGGATCGGTGAAGATCTTTTCCCATTCTGTGGGTGGTCGTTTTATCCTACTGACTGTTTCCTTTGCCTTGCAGAAGCTTCTCAGTTTCAGGAGGTCCCATTTATTAATTGCAGACCTCAGTGTCTGTGCTACTGGCTTAATGTTCAGGAAGTGGTCTCCTGTGCCAATTTGTTCAAGGGTAGTTCCCACTTTCTCTTCTAGAAGATTCAGTGTGGCTGGATTTACGTTGAGATCTTTGATCCATTTGTACTTAAGTTTTGTGCATGGTGACAGGTATGGATCTACCTGGAATTTTCTGCATGTCCAAATCCAATTGTACCAGCACCATTTGTTGAAGATGCTATCTTTTTTCCATTGTATAGATTTAACACCTTTGCCAAAAATAAGGTATCCATAGGTGCGTAGGTCGATATCAGGGTTTTCAATTCGATTCCATTGGTCTATCAGTCTATTTTTGTGCCAATACCAAGCTGTTTTCAGAACTATGACTCTATAGTAGAGCTTGAAGTGGGGGATGGTGATGCCTCCAGAAGATCCTTTATTGTAAAAAGTTGTTTTGCCTATCCTGGGCTTTTTATTTTTCCATATAAAGTTGAGTATTGTTCTTTCAATGTCTGTGAAAAACTGTGTTTGGATTTTGATGGGGATTGCATTGAATCTGTAGATTGCTTTTGGTAGGATTGCCATTTTTACTATGTTAATTCTACCTATCCAAGAGCATGGGAGATCTTTCCATTTTCTGGTATCTTCTTTAATTTCTTTCTTTAAAGTCTCAAAGTTCTTATTGTACAGATCTTTCACTTTTTTGGTTAGTGTTACCCCAAGATATTTTATGTTGCTTGTGGATATTGTGAAAGGTGATGTTTCCATGATTTCTTTCTCATTGGATTTATCATCTGTATATAGTAGGGCTACTGATTTTTTTTTGAGTTAATTTTGTATCCTGCTACCTTGCTGAAGGTGTTTATGAGCCGTAGGAGTTCCCTGGTAGAGTTTTTTGGGTCACTAATGTAGACTATCATGTCATCTGCAAATCGTGAAAGTTTTACTTCATCCTTTCCAATTTGTATCCATTTGATCCCCTTTTCTTGTCTTATTGCTATAGCCAGAACTTCAAGTACAATATTGAAGAGATATGGAGAGAGTGGACAGCCTTGTCTTGTTCCTGATTTTAGAGGAAACGCTTTGAGTTTCTCTCCATTTACTTTGATGTTGGCTATTGGTTTGGTGTATATTGCATTGATTATGTTTAGATATGTTCCTGTTATTCCTGTTCTCTCCAAGATCTTTATCATGAAGGGATGTTGGATTTTGTCAAAGGCTTTTTCAGCATCTAGTGAGATGATCATGTGGTTTTTCTTTTTCAGTTTGTTTATATAGTGGATTACATTGATGGATTTTCGTATGTTGAACCATCCTTGCATCCCTGGGATGAAGCCTACTTGATCGTGGTGGATGATTTTTCTGATATGTTCTTGGATTCAGTTGGCCAATATTTTATTATTTTAGCATCGATGTTCATGAGGGATATCGGTCTGTAGTTCTCTTTCTTAGTCATATCTTTGTGTGGCTTGGGTATCAAAGTGATTGTAGCCTCGTAGAAAGAGTTTGGCAATATCCCATCTGCTTCTATTGTGTGGAACAGTTTGAGGAGTACTGGAATTAGCTCTTGTTTGAATTTCTGGTAGAATTCTGCAGTGAAGCCATCTGGCCCTGGGCTTTTTTTGGTTGGGAGGCTTTTGATTACTGCTTCTATCTCATTAGGGGTTATAGTTCGATTTAAACTGTTTATCTGATCTTGATTTAATTTTGGTAAGTGATATTTATCCAGAAAGCTGTCCATTTCCTTTAGATTTTCCAATTTTGTGGAATACAGGTTTTCAAAGTATGACCTAAAGATTCTCTGGATTTCCACAGTGTCCGTTGTTATATCCCCCTTTTCATTTCTGATTTTGTTAATTCGCATGCTCTCACTCTGCCTTTTGGTTAGTTAGGCTAGAGGTTTGTCTATCTTATTGATCTTCTCAAAGAACCAACTCTTTGTTTCATTGATTCTTTGTACTGTTTTCCTAGTTTCTACTTTGTTGATTTCGGCTCTCAGGTTGATTATTTCCTGGCGTCTACTCCTCCTTGGTGTGTTTGCTTCTTTTTGCTCTAAAGCTTTCAGTTGTTCTGTCAATTCTCTAATGTGACTTTCCTCCAGTTTCTTCATGTGAGCACTTAGTGCTATGAACTTCCCTCTTAGCACTGCTTTCAGGGTGTCCCATAAGTTCGGGTATGTTGTGTCTACATTCTCATTAAATTCTAGGAAGTGTTTAATTTCTTTTTTATTTCTTCCTCAACCCAGAATGGTGCAATTGGGAGTTATTCATTTTCCATGCAAATGTAGGTTTTCTGCAATCCGTATTGCTGTTGAATTCTAGCTTTAATGCATGGTGTTCTGATAAGATACAGGGGGTTATTTCAATACTTTTGTACCTGTGGAGGTTTGCTTTGCTGCCAACTATGTGGTCAATTTTTGAGAAGGTTCCATGTGGCGCTGAGAAGAAGGTATATTCTTTTGTGTTTGGATGGAATGTTCTATAGATATCTGTTAAACCCAGTTGTGTCATAACTTCTTTCAGATCCTTTGTTTCTTTGTTAAGTTTCTGTCTAGTAGTTCTGTCCAATGGTGTAAGGGGGGTGTTGAAGTCTCCTACTATAAGTGTGTGTGGTTTTATGTGTGGTTTGAGCTTTAGTAATGTTTCTTTTACAAAAGTGGGTGCTTTCATATTAGGGGCATAGATGTTCAGGATTGAGACTTCATCTTGATGGACTTTTCCTGTGATGAGTATGAAATGCCCTTCTTTATCTCTTTTGATTGCTTTCAGTTTAAAGTCTAATTTGTTAGATATTAGGATTGCTACCCCAGCTTGTTTCTTGAGCCCATTTGATTGGAAAATTTTTCCCATCCTTTTACTCTGAGGTATCGCCTGTCTTTGAAGTTGAGGTGTGTTTCTTGTAAACAGCAGAAGGATGGATTCTGTCTTCGTATCCATTCTGTTAGCCTATATCTTTTTTTTTTTTTTAGTGTTTCTTTTTTTTTATTAAATTATTAATATTTTCACATGTACTTTCCCTCTCCCTCTCCCTCCCTCCACCCCCATTCCTTCTCCCCCACCTCCAACCTACCCCCCACCCCATCCACCCGCCACTCCCCAGGCAGGGTAGGGCCCCCAACCAGGGCTCCACCAAGTCCACCAAATCTTCCTGTGCTGGGCCTAGGCCCCTCCCCATGTGTTCAGAGACAGAGCGAATCCCTTCAAGTGGGATGGGCTCTCGAAGTCCCTCCCACCCACCAGGGCAAAACGCCAGTCCACCTCCAGAGGCTCCCAGGAGTGCAGGGGCCTCCCCATTGGCATCCATGATCAGGGGGCTGGATTAGTCCTGTACTGTCCTCCCAAAGAGCATCTGGGGTCGATATGCTTTCCCTATTTCAGGCCAACTGTTTCTGTGGGTTTCTCCAACCAGGTACAGACCCCTTGGGTAAGTTAAGACAATTGACATTTAGGGATATTAATGTCCATTGTTCATTGGTTCTTCTTGGTTTTGGATTTATTGTTGGTGGTATCATTGCATCTGGATTTTGCCCTCCTGTTTCTTTTTGTGTTTGGTGAAATTAGATTAACTACTGCCAGTGTTTTTGTGAGTGTAGTTATGTTCGTTGGGTTGGAATTTTCCTTCCAGAGCCTTCTGTAGTGCTGGATTTGTGGATATGTATTGTTTAAATCTGTTTTTGTTGTGGAATATCTTGTTTTCTCCATCTATAGTGATTGAAAGTTTTGCTGGGTACAGTAGTCTGGGTTGACATCCATGCTCCCTTAGTGCTTGTAGGGTATCTATCCAAGACCTTCTGGCTTTCAGAGTTTCCATTGAGAAGTCGGGTGTGATTCTGATTGGTTTGCCTTTATATGTTACTTGGCCTTTTTCCTTTGCTGCTCTTAATATTTTCTCTTTATTCTGTAGATTTGGTGTTTTGATTATTATGTGTCGGGGCGACTTCTTTTTGTGGTCCAGTCTGTTTGGTGTTCTGTAAACTTCTTGTACTTTCGTAGGCATATCCTTCTGGAGGTTGGGGAAGTTTTCTTCTATGATTTTGTTGAATATGTTTTCTGTACCTTTGAGCAGTGTTTCTTCACCTTCTTCCACACCTATTATTCTTAGGTTTGGCCTTTTTACGGTGTCCCATATTTCCTGGATATCTTGTGTTAGGGTTTTGTTGGACTTGAGGTTCTCTTTGGTTGCTGAATGTATATCCTCTAGCGAACCTTCAGTAACTGAGATTCTCTCTTCCATCTCTTGAATCCTGTTGGATATACTTACATCTTTAGTTCCTGATCGTTTATCCAACCTTTCCATTTCCAACATGGTCTCATTCTGTGTTTTCTTTATTGTGTGTATTTCAGCTTTCATGCTTTGAACTATTTCAAGAGCTTCCTTCACTTGCTTGGATGTTTTTTCTTGGCTTTCTTTAGATTCTTTAAGAGATTTATTTATTTCTTGAATTTTTTGGTTTGTCTTTTCCTCCAATTCGTTTAATTTTTTGTTTGCTTTCTCTTCTATTTCTTTAAGGGATTTTCTTGTTTCCTCTTTAAAGGTCTCTATCAACTCGCTGAGATAATTTTTGAGGTCCATCTCATCTTCATGCTCTGTGTTGGGCTTTTCAGCTCTTGCTGGAGTGGAGTCCCTAGATTCTGGTGGTGTCATATTGGTCTTTCTGTTGTTGAGTGAAATCTTATTCTGTCTTCTCCCCATATCTTCTTTTAATGGGTGCAGGTAGGTTCTCTCTATCTCCTCTTGTGGCCCAGTGGTGTGTGGGGGCTAGGAATTCAATGTCCACAACTCTAGATGATCTTGACGCTCCTGGTAGTCTCCTCACTAGTTCCTAGTTCCTCAGTCATTCGGCGGAATGGAAGAGTGGGGTGCTAGCAGATTTGGGGCCAAGGAGCTCCTCCATGCCTGGGCGTGTCTGGCCCAAGCCCACAGGCACAGGCCAGGTGGGGGTGGGGGCATGGGGGTGGTCCATTTGTATGCTGTTCTGGCCTGGGGTCAGGAGCGGGCAGAAACTCACTCACCTAGTTCCAGGTCAGTGGGCAGCGGAATGGAAGAATGGGGTGCTAGCAGATTCGGGGCACAGGGAGCTCCTCCCTGCCTGGGTGTGTCTGGCCCAAGCCGGCAGGCACAGGCAGGGGTGGGGGGATGGGGGTGGTCGGGGTGTTCTGGCCTGGGGTCGGGAGTGGGCAGAAACTCACTCACCTAGTTCCAGGTCAGTTGGCGGTGGAATGGAAGAATTGACATGCAGTTTCTTGATAGCAGCATTTCTTGACTGAGCTCTGTTTCCCAGGCATTAAGAGACATGCCAAGTCTCCTTTTAAGAGCAGCTTCCTCATTTACATAGCATCCAAAACCGAGGCTGTTAGTGAACACATAAGACTCATGTGATTAGAAAAAGATACAGATTTACATTAAAGAAAAAATATACATAGGTTTGGGAGAAAAAATAAAAAATAATGAGTATCTGGGTATACTGACACATGCCTTTAATCCCAGCACTCCAGAAGCAGAATCAGGTGGATTTCCACAAAGAAATCCTGTCTCGGGAAAAAAGATAAAAAAGAAGTAAAAGAAATAGAATAATAAAAAGACATGTCAAGATAGGAAATATAGACTCTGCATACTAAATGTTATATTATTGTCTTGAAATTGTTTGATTGCCAAGGAAATAACTACTGCTGCTAAAAGACAGTATTTTATTGAAGGTGTTGCTAAACTAATCCAACTTACATATTTTAAAAATGCTTTGACTTCTAAATTTAAAAATAATGACAGGCTACTTGGGAAGAGAGTTTTTGCTTATGTTTCCAGAAAAAATATAAAGCTATGGATTCCTTCCAGATTAATGCATTTTGATGAAGCAAGACCCACTGCAACAGTGTCCCAGGTTATTCAATATCTAAAACAGCTATGATTATACAGCCTTACAGACTACAAAAACAAGGACCTGGCCAGGTTTATGTGTTTGATCGTGATCCCCATGGTATGTACATCGCCCCCCAACCAGCAGGAAGCAGTTTGGAATGAACGATTCTCAAATTCCCAAATATTGTTTATAAATATTTGTTTTCATTTAAATGGGGTTAGTTTTAAATGGTGATGATCAAAGTCAATCTCTTTTTAAGGAAAAAAGGGAATAGGATAATAAAATGAATACTTTGCATTGGTATGAATTTTCATTTATTGATACAACTTTAAGGTCAATTTTGTGATATGTATATTTCACTTCATGTTTAAGCATTGTGTTTTTTACAGATCTTTTAAAATGCAATGCATAATTAAATACAGATTTACATAGTCAGGAATAATAGTCAAAACTTACAGTTATGTTATTTAGGTTTTCTAGATATAGAGACTTATTTGGGATGGATAGATATTCTTCAAACCTTTCAAAGACCTACAAAATATATGACATTTAAATGGTTTAGGGGTTTTCATGACAGTGAGACACAACTGCACCTGGCACACCAATTGCATCAGAAAGCCAGATAGATGGGCATCAAAGAAACTCAATATGGAGTTTGCCTTTAACATGACAAGATTAGCCATTTGGGCAAGAAACTGCTCTTTCCTGGACTGTTTGATAAACTGGACATGCAGGATCCACAGAAATGTGACTGCTGAACTTGGCAAAACCAAAAAGTTCTGAATGGTTCCTTCTTCTTAGAGAAGTCTGTCAGCCACAATGTGGCCTATAGGCTGAAGATGGATGCCCCAATGTTACAGAGGAACTTTGGGTGACTGTCCAGGTAGTGAGATATCTCTGTCAGATCTAGAGTTTATATATTATCCTTCTGTGGTCTTTGATGGATTTGAAGACAGATAGTTATGGTTATAGTTTTCTTTAGTTATTATAAAAGATAAGCTACATATAAGACTTTAGACTCATAAAGTTAGGATAGTTGATAGAATATTTTCTTTAAAATCTTGCTAAATGTTAATGAACTAAATATTGTAAGTGTAGTTCTTACTTGATAACTGTTTTGTTACATATTTTACTATGTTAATGTTAAAATCCTCTTTTTATTTAGATAGAGAAAAGGAGAAGATGGGGGAGGTCCTTCTGTGTATATGTTTGTCTTATTGGTTGATAATAAAGCACTCTTGGTCAATAGGAAAACAAGTGAGGCAGGACTAGGAGAGACGGAAGATTCTGGGAAATGTAGGAAAGAAAGTCACCATGTGATCCCAGGGAAGAGAGGATGCATGCTGCTGGTGTCCTCGATAAGTTAAGTCTTTATAAAATATATAGATTAATGGTTATGGCTGATGCTTAAGACAGAGCTAGCAAATAAGAAATCCTCATCATTGGCCTAATATTGGCCATCATTGTAACTAATATTAATCTCTGTGTGTTATTTGGGAGCCCTAACATGGCCATGGACCTCAGGTGGCTTGCAGAAAAAGTTGTAATTACAAGCATGCAAATGGCTCATAAAGTGAAATTGAAACTCGGTAACCGAAGATAAATAATTTTAAAACAATTATGAGCACATCTTAATTTTTGAAATTGGAACTGTAAAGGGGAATGCTATGGGGATTCTCAAATGACATAGCTGGTGCGGAAAAGCAGAGTTGAACACCAGGTTCTGTCCTGTACTATAACCCTAAAGTTTAAAATTGTCCTATTATGACTATTACATGAATTGACAATTTTAAATGTGGTGTGTGTGTGTGTGTGTGTGTGTGTGTGTGTGTGTGTGTGTGTGTGTGTTTTAGAAAGTAGATATATTCAATCTGGCTACATTCTGAAATGGGACAGATTGATCCAGATTATGGCCTAAGCCCATTTTGGTGGGAGGAGGTCTGAAGTGAGATCAAAGTTTAAATAGAGAATCACAGATATAAATGATATGAATATTGAAGCAGTTCTAGTTAAGGTGTAGTCCTACTCACCCATGACCTAATGTAGAAAGCCTTCTGTACATATTTTTCTCTTATCAGTTAATGAATAAAACACTGTTGGCCAATAGGGAAGCAAGATAGGTGAGACTAGGAGACAAGGAGGATTCTGGGAAGTATAGTAAGTGAACTCGATATGTGATCCCTAGAGGAGAGAAAGCACTAGTCTGGCATTCTTGATAAGATAAGACCACGTAGAAATACATACGCTAGTAGTTATGGGTTAATTCTTAAAACAGAGCTAGACTATAAGAAATCCTAGCCATTGGCCATTAGCTTATAATTAATATAGTGTCTCGTGTGTTATTTGGGAGCTCTAAGGTGACTGTGAAACTGGGTGAGAATCTTGTACCAATGACCCAGATGTCCTTGTCTGGCTTCAGTCCCATCATGTAAGGTAATCAGATCAGTTGTTAAGACTGACATCTCTTCACAAGGGATATATTCCCCTTATCCCCAGAGTCTTTTCCTTCTTCCCACATGAGTTTCTGTATAAATTCCAATTTGGGGAGAAGGAGGACATTGTTTCATACTCTACTTGAGAGAAACAAGTGTCTCTTTAGAATATATTTATTTCCCCATGAGGGTTACAAGTAATACCTTGGAAAATTTGAGCATCCCTGGGAGAATTAAGTAGGCTTTTAAATTCTGTGCAGGTCACTTCTCTTTCTCTTGATTTCTGATGAATGTCTGAATTAGTACATTATTTCTAACATAGATCTAAACATTAGCTACTTGGGAATCCCGTGAGCCCATGGGGCAACTACCTGCTTGGCTTGCTCATCTTTTGTTGTTGTTGATAATTTTAAATGTTTCTTCTCAAGGAACAGTGGTATAGGGAAATGTTTATGACATCATATTAAGTGAAAAAATTAGATACAAAGCCAGTCATACAGTATGACCCCAATTAATTTTGAAATATTAATACTGAAATATGCAAATGTTTATATATGTCAAATACATGTAAAAGGTAATCCTTGGATTCACATGTTGAACTAAATAAATACACACCACTGGTACTATGAATTATGAAAAAGAAAACTGTTTAGATTTCCTGAAGGAAATGTATTTACGGTCATCACAACTTCATAATCCTTTCTTCCCTGCAGTGCCCAAACCCATATTTTATGAATATGTCTTAGCTCCATGATTTTTATGCAGAAACTGTCATAAAGCATCCAAGAATGTAAAACAATCAATATGTGGAAACAAGATGGAGCAGTTCATGCACCAATTTGCAAGCCATTAAACCTGAACATTAATTATCATCATTTTTAAAACAGTTTAACCACACATGAAAAGAACAATCCTGCTGTGCATTTTCATGTGACCTTGTGCTTCACGTACACTCTTTACTTGTTCTTTACTTATTTCTGTATCTCTCACTTAAAGCAGTAAAATAAATTACCTCATTTGGCCATCAAAGACCCTCCCTTTTTATAATTGAGATTCTTCAACAGTGGTTCCCCCTAAGAATACCTGCTTGCCAAAGTATTCCCAAAGTCAATGTCCATGGTAGAAATCATCCTACTATACTCACTTTAACTATTATAGTTTCCTTTCTTAAACTAGTCTATTCATTGAAATGTAAGTTTATTTAATATATGAATATTAACTCTGTAATTACTATGAAAGTACAGAATTATATGGCTTTAGTGTGAATTTATTTGTCAGTGTGTATGTCTTTGTGTGTGGGGGTGTGGGGTGTGTGTGTCTGTGTCTGTATGGCCTCCTTCAGTCAAATTTTGTTTCATCACAGATATTTTTATAGACTTCAAATTATTCTTTACATTAGTTAATGGACTTGAAAAATAAATATGTAAGAGTCAGTTTTCACATGCATATTAAATATCAATGGCTTATTTCAGTGCTATTAAAATGAAATATTATTGTATGCCAAAAAAATTACATGGACATTTACTCATCTGGTCCTTCATAATGTAGGTGTTAGTTTATGTATTTGAAAAGTAAAATGAAATTTTCCTGTAATACTATTAGGAGTATCCATGTGATTCTAATTCCTGCATAATTAAAACCTCTATTTGGAAATTAAAAGATATCCCCATTTCTGTACATTTACCACACCTTGTTTTCTGTGTTCTATTTTTGTCACTTTCTTAAAAGTTAGCATACATTTATTCATTTATATCAAAAAGAACTTACAAGCTGCCAAATTCATTAAGCTGTAACATACTTATCATTTCTTACAATGCATATGGGAACAGTGCCCAGTCTCTCCAAATACATCATGCAGTCTTTAAAACAAGCACAGTTTGATATGACTGATTCATGGATTATGAAAGCCTATTATTTGGGCACTGGATATCCATGAATAAAATTTTTGGCTTGATTTCAGGAGAAACTTGTGATGTGCAGTTCAATGAAAAATGAAATTATGAGTTTGACCAAATAGGAAATGAAGATAAAATCCCATTCTTCTTAATATGCCTTGATGGTAGAGTATAGATGATGATGTCAAAGAGTCAAGATGTGTAGTGCACATTGTGAGAAGCAGAACATAGAACTGAATGTTTGAGCAACTATAAAAGCTCATAAATGATCTATTCCTTTGGAAATGTATTAATGTTCTTAAGGTACAGCAAGCACATGGGAAAGCCCCTTCTCCCTGGCCTCACTGCTTGGCTGCCCCTGGCACTCTCTGGCTTGCATTTGGCTTGTATTTATCTGAATAAAGGTATCTCTCCCTTCACTCTACCCTAAGAACCTATGCTGCATCATTCTGACCTCACCTTGACCACCCCTTGACAGGCATGGTCAGGCACACCTGTGGGCAGCCTCTAACAGGTGTGGCTTACTGTCCCCTACAGAAGGTGATTTCAGTATTCCACTTTTCCTAATAGAAAGGTCATCTGAACTATATATAAAAGAAATATATAATTACATGACAACATATATCAAATAGAAATAACAAATGTCTACAGATTTCACTCAAACACCAAAGACATATTCATTCGACTCAACAACTAATGGAAAGTTCTTCAAATTAGTGTACATACTGGGTAAGGATTGGAATCAAATCTCAAAAATAACAAAATATTGAAATAAATCCTTATATCGTATTTGACCATAACACTCTAAAAGAGTCAACCAATCGAGTAAATACACAAACTCTTTAAGATTAAATAATTAATTGCTAAAGGATGAAGAAATCAAAGAAGAAATTAAGAAATAAATTTTAAAAATCTTGAACTTACTGCAAATTCAAATTAAAAAAATCCACTGGGGCACGTTAAAAGCAATCCCATGTTGCAAATGTATAGCTCTTAACTCCTATAATAAAAATTGGGAACAGCCTATCTGCCCATGAACAGACAAATGGATCATTTATACCATGGGATATTATCTAGTTATTTAGAAAAAAAGAAAATAGAAATCATTAAATTTGTAGATACATTAATGGAGCCAGGAAACAAATCATTTTGAGTGAAGTCACCAGGATCCAAAAAGACAAACAAGATATGCATTCACTTATATGTGAACATTAGCTGTTATTTCTTTGATAAACAAGCTTTAATCCATATAACCACAGATACTGCATCTAGAGTAAGGGGCTAGAGTATAAGGAAATATATATATATATATATATATATATATATATATATATTATATGTGTGTGTGCATGTGTGTGTATGCGTAGTATATTATATACTTTTATATATTTATGTATTTTAAATGGACTAAGTTTTATTTTAAGAGAGAGTATACAAATTGAGATGTAAATTGGGGGATGGGAAAATTTGGGGATGAAATAAGGGTTCCTTTGATCAAAACATTTTGAACATATGTACAGAATTCCCTTCTTTCTTTTAGAATGATTATTTTTAATTTTCATACCAATCCCAATTCTCCCTCTCTCCAATTCTCCCACTCCTCCCACATTGCCCCACCCTACCCCATCCACTCCTCATAGAGCATAAGACTTCCAATGGAGAGGCAACAAAGTCTGTCATATCTCATTGAGTCATGACCAAGGCATTCCCCCTGTATCTAGGCTGAGCATGGGATCCCTCCATAAGAAATGGGCTCCAGAAAGCCAATTCATACACTAGGGATAAATCCTGGTCCCACTGCCAGTGGCCCCATAAGCTGCCCAAGGCATACAGTTGTCAACAACATTCTGAAGGCCTAGTTAAAAAAAGAATAGTCCAATATTTATGTTTTTATCTAATTTTTATATATATATATATATATATATATATGTTGGATTTTAATAAATTTTTATATTTATATGTAATATAAATACATATGTTTGTATCATACATATTATTTATATATTTATACATAATATATTTTTATATATTTTAGATAATCCATAAGGAATACCCACATAATGAGGGAAATGCCCAGCTAGATATTTTGCACCACCAAATGAAGCTTTCAGTTCCAGAAGTAGGTTACATATAATTGAATTTTCAGACAAAGGAATCTCATGGAAATGCCTAAATAGCCCAGAGTTTTACCATGGCTATTGATTACTCTCCACAAACTTATGTCAAGGCCCTATGGCTAAAGATAATGCCTACATAACTCATTGAACACAGAGAAGTCAAATAGGTGCCTATCTAGGACCTTTACTTCTACTGAGACGTGTTCATGGTACTGAAAGTTACTCTGCATGCTACCAGAGGAGAAAAGTAACCACTACCCAGCTACAAACCATATGATTGACAGTGGTGACCTACCTGCATAGTAAGCTGGAGGAATAGTGAAACATACATTGTGGGAGTAACCAATTACTATCTAATTTAATTTAAGGGCCAAATCTGGAGATGAAACCCAAGTCTGACACTGCTTGGGTGACCAAGAATCTGAGACTACATAAGCCATGGCCCTTGGGGAAAATCAAATATTGCTGTTCTGATAAAGGAGCACAACAATTAAATTGCCCCAAACATTCTATTATACCCATAAATCAAAAGATCCTCAACTGGATAATGCAATGAGTTATTAGTAATCAGTTTAATACTATATCCATTTGATAGAATAAGTAGTAAGTTGTCCCCTAGTGTGCATGACCTACATAATCACATGTTCTTGACACTTTAACCAATAATAGCGGGTAGGAGTGAATCTTAGATCAGATCAGAAAGTAATTGGTTACTACCATAACATCTATACCATTAGCATACCTGTGGGCATATCTTGTCAGTTCAGTAACTCTAGTTTAAAAGATTCACTGCTGGGTAAAAATGATAATTATCCTTTTTAATCTAGTAGCAGGCCTAAACACTTACATCATGATAAAAGTTAACCTGCAGGAGTGAAGATTTCAGGCCACTCTATGTTCTATGACTCAAACATGTGGTGTCTTCAGCAATAGTCTTATCTTCAAGTCCTAGAGTGTAACCAAAAACAATTCCAGTTGTCTGTAATGTTTAGTCTCAATTTTAGTAAAATGGAATTATAAAAAGAAAATGTTGTCCTGGCAGAGGAAACAGCAAGGATGTAGACATTGTGGTGGAAAGAACTAGAGGCATTCACATAACATTGAGATAGACAATTTGACTAAAGGGAGTGAATCATTGAGTAAGTGGCACAAGATGATCTCAGATAGCTCAGAAGGAGCCAGGTAACTAGGATGATGAGGATGACACTTCCAAAGAGGTATCTAGATTTATTTGTTAGTATATAATGTCTAGTCTGATACTGTCATCTCATTATAGGCTAACTCCATCTAAAGGTGTGTGTGTGTGTGTGTGTGTGTGTGTGTGTGTGTGTGTGTGTGTGTGTGTGTTAGAAGGTTTCTACAATAGTACATCCTATTTCTTTAAAAAAAATCAATCAGCAAAACTATCAATTTTTTAAAAAGGTAATAAGGACAAAAAACTAGATTTCAGAGGAATTAAGCCAGAAAGCATCTTTATAACATCTTTAGTTTTTTTTAAAGTGGAGTCTAACATGTAAGTGACTGTTACAATTTTCTTCATGTTTGTCTATACTCCAAACAATCTTTAATTAAGCTCAGAATCTAGCTTCCTGGAATGAAGTTAAATGTGCCATAAAAAACAGGTTAAAAAGCTGTCTACCTTTTCCCTTTCCAACATTTCTCATCTGAATGACATGCTGTGAACACACACTTAAACTGATTGTTATTAATGCATTCACACAGATTCCAAGATGTCAGCAAGATTCATTTGCTTTAACATTATATTAATTCTGATTATAACAGTGAGTTCTGTAAATAAATCTTAGAGTTATACAAAATGTATTTTGAGTTCTTGTTAGATGCACTCCTAGAATTTTCCTTCTTCACTGACTCAATTTCACTTTTTTACACGTCCGATTTTACACACCCCATTTTCCAAAATGTGGTGTTGCCAGTTCTAAACTAACATAAATAAGGGAAACAAACAAGGCCCTTGCTATCTATCAGCTTTATGCTCTTGGTGTTATACAAATAAGCATACTGTACATACTAACAAGGAAGGAAGGAAGGAAGGAAGGGAGGGAGGGAGGGAGGGAGGGAGGGAGGAAGGGAGGGAGGAATGGAGGAGTATTTGGAACACATAGGAAGTATTTGGGGCAAAGGAGTAATTTGGAAACAAAAAAACAGATGGGTGACTAGATAGAATGTTCAGGGACTGTCCTCTGAATAAGTCTTATTTTTAGTGAAGTGGAATTATAAAAAGAAAAGGTTGTCCTGGCAGGGGAAACAGCAAGGATAGAGACAATGTGGTGGAAAGAAGTAGAGGCATTCACATAAACTGAGATAGACAATTTCACTAAAGAGAGTGAATCATGGAGTAAGTGCCACAAGATGACCTCAAATAGCTCAGCAGGAACCTGTTAACTTAGGATGATGGGGCCACAAGCAGGGGTTGAAATGTGAACATTTGAAGTCAGATGATAAGATATACAAGTCTTTGGAAAATGTGTAACACAACAGGGAGATTGACATTATCTCTTCCCTCTTTTCGTCTTCAAAAAATTAAATGAAAATAAGAACATTTAGAACAAAATTTGAAAATCAAGTAAAACTTTATTTCATATATATTCTATATTATATCAATAAAGATAGTTAACACTCTAATCTCAATTTCCTAATCTATAATGTAAAAATACTCATAATATTCCTCCAAACATATATAAGTTAGTTGAAAGATGATGTAAGATAATTTGAAATTATCATATAGAAGGTTGTTATAACATAAAGTCCTTTCTTTCCCCCTTCCTGTGAAGAACTATACATAAAAAAGAAAGGAGGTGTTATTAATACATTCTATAATTTCTGGTGGAAGAAATGAAGTAATGTATGTAAAACAATTGATATAGTTTGGATTCCTATAAAGCAGACACTAAGATCAGATTATGTGTTAGAGTATTTTATTTGGTAGACATCCCAGGAACATGGTTATTCATGGTGCATTATGGACAAGTAGGGGCTAAATCACTTTGGAAACTCTTTTATGTAGATAAATGGGGAATTTCTGACTCAACAATGCTAGGAGTATGACAATTAGCCATCAATCTTCCAGTTCCAAAGCCTAACAGCCCTATACATACAACCTACCATTTCTGTCTTAGGGATGTATTGTGGTGAAAAAACCTCAAAGCCCACTCAGTGACACACTTCCTCCAACAATCCCACACCTAATCCCACAGGGCAACAGTTCCCAATAGTGCCAGACCTTATGAGTGCATGGGGTCATTTTTCTTCAGACTACCAAACATAGTGAAGAAATACTGACCAAAACAAGACTGAAAACCAATGGAGCAAAGTCCAATCTCTACATCTCCATGTCTGATGTCAAAACGCTCTTCAGATCCCTTTCAGCTTTGGTGCCTGCAACACATTTCTTTCTACTGGGCTGTTTCAACTCAGTGTTAGCAAATCTTCTTGGCAGGTATCCTATGGCTCTGACATCTCCAACATTTTAGGGTCGCCAAAGCAATCTAGGCTTCACCTTCACAGCTTCACACAATGGCCTGTCACTAGCTTTCCTTAGCTGTGGCAGTGTATGATGGGCCTATAATCCCTGTCTTGTGCACTTGACTCTAAAGCCAGAACCATGTGGCTAAAGCTGTCTGGATTTGCTGGTTTCTGGGCTGGAACATGGCCTCCTCATTTAATTATATCTTGACCAGACTTCTGTTTTCATTGGTTTCCTTCACTGCCAAGGTTGGTTGTCCTGAAACTCATTCTGTAGTCCAGGTAGCTTCAAACTCTGAGGCCTGTCTTCCAACTTCTCTTCCATTACTGTTTAAAAAATGTCTCCTTTGTATGTCAACAAAACATGCCATATTAAGTTACAGTAAGACTAAGCATCTCATCTGTAGGGAGAAATCCTACATACCTGTGGCACTGACCATGCCCCTTTGGGATAAAAGATCTGGGAAAGAGGCACTAAGTCTCTTACAGGGTTCTGGTTGGATCTCCGAGTGCAGCTGAGACTGGACTTCTCAGAGTGTCAATCTGGTTATTGGCTTCTCATGTGAGTTGTTCATATATATATATATATATATATATATATATATATATATCCTGTGTTTGGCTGTGTTCCTTTACAACCCTCATGTATTAAGGCTGTGCAAGGTGACACAGAATAAGGGGTAGGGTCCCCAAAACCAGTAAAAGAGCCAGAGACAGCCCCTGTTCCCACTGTTAGGAGTCCCCCAAGAGGACCAAGCTATATAAATGTAACATATGTGCAGAGGACCTAGGTCAGACCTACACAGGCTCTCTGGTTGTAAGTTCAGTCTCTGGAGACACTGTGAGTCAAGCTTGATTTTGTGAGTTTTCTTGTGGTATCCTTAATCACTCTGGCTCCTACAATCCTTTCTCCCCATCTTATGCAGGATTCCCCAAACTCTACCTAATGTATAGCAGTGGGTCTGGTGACACACAAGCAGACATGGTGCTGGAGAGAAGCTGAGAGTTCTCCATCTTGATCTGCATGTAGAAGAGACACACAAGGCTTGGCTTGAGTTCCTAAGACTTCAAATATCACCCCCAGTGATATTCCTCCAACCATGCCATATCTATTCTAACAAGACCATACCTCCCAATGATTCATGTTCCTATGAGTCTATGGGGTGATTTTCATTCAAACTAGCACACTTGTCTTGGACTGAGAAGTTCCTAAGAACTAGAGAAAAGACTAAATAAGAGTCACAGGCTCTTGCAGCTTACAACCACAAGATAGAAAGTTCTAGGAGTAACAGGTATCAAAACAGTATATCTGGGGCTTCAATGTCACCTAAAGCAGTTTCAGTCCTTTGTAACACATTGCGAAGCTCAATGCATTTGAAAAGCCCTCTCACAGCTTCAGCTACAAGACAGCTTTCTGTAAAGCATACAACCCCTGAAACTTCTGTATGTCATGACACCTTCAGCATACCTTACTAGAAAGCCTGTGAAAAAAATCCTATCTGAAGAGTAAAGAGATCACACAAGATTTACAAGTTACACCTTCAGGACAACTCACTCTCCTGACTTCCTCTTGGGTCAGGTTTGTGGATTTTGATATAAGGTATGTCGAGTCTGTAAGAATTTATATCCCTAATGCAATTTCCCTTCAAAAACCTTCCTGTTTACAAAAAAGACCAAGTCAATGAATGTGCTTTCAGAATAGCCAGGTTTCCATAAGTTTGGTTTGGGTGGAATTTTGGTATATTTATTGAGAATATTTATTTGTCATTTTCCAAGGAAAAAAGGCACATACATAATGATATTTGAGACATGAGACCTCTGCACCAATAAGAACTATAAGTTATCCCACAATGGAACCAAGTGTCATCTAATGGAATTCTACTACATTTGAAGTGACATAGCCTAAGAGGAGCATGCCTATTAACTTTGGAATTTAATAATTTATTATTACATCATCATTATTTATTAAACTGATGTCTGTTAAATAAGTTTTGTCATTGTCATAGTGAGATATTGTTTATGATTTATTAAACCTTGCCTAAGGATTCAGAAAGAAAAGTTAGCCATTTTAAAGGTAGGGCTACTGATGTCTTTGGAAAATTAGCAGCTGTTGTGTCCTGTTCTTATACTACCTGCGTAGTTGATGATTGTTCTTTATAATAACTTCCTAGAAATTTTCCAGACAGATAAGTTAATATATGTTTGGTTTCTAATTTGGAGGGAATATTTATCTGAGGATTCCATTGCTGTAATAAATCACATCTCCACAAATTCATTGTAATATTAGCATCTTTAATATTTCTCTCTGTCCTTCTGGCCTTATACATTTGAGCCATCTTATGCTCTGTTTTACCTATGATAAAGTTCCAGTCCCTAAAAGTTGAACATTTACCTATTGAGAGGCAAGTTTGGATGCCAAGATTCTTTTGAAATAATTGTTACATCTGCACCTGTGTCTACTAAACCTTCAACAATAACATAATGTATTTGTACTTTGAATTTTGATCTCTGCTCATTTATATAAGTTTGCCAATATACTTGCTTTGTGATCTTTTATAACTTTTTGTGATCTTTTATAGCTCTTCTTACAATAGGTATTAGGCTCTTTAATTACTCTGGGTTGTTGTTTCCATGGTGACAAGAAAAGACAGAATGGAATTTGGCCTACATTTTTGCACAGGGGCCTTTGAGAGTGCCCTCAAGGAGTTTCCCTGATTGTGAAAAAAGATTACCATGCTCGCTTACCTACATTCCTTGTTCAATGCCTATCTTTGCCACACCTTTTGCAAATCCAGAATGGAGGGGCATTCTGTTTGGGTTATATTTATAAAAATAATTGTTTCTAGGAATGCCCTGTTTATAGTCCTTTTTCAGGTGTCCTTGTCTGCCACAATTAAAACATTCGACATTTCAATTTTTCTTTAAAACTGTTGAAATCACCTCTCCTATCCATGTATCTTCACCATAGCCATGAGCTTCAATGTTAATTGTAGCTCAAATCCAATCCTCTAAAGGTACTGATTCTGCTTTTAAAGGCCTAGTTATCCTAATTTGACATTAGCATTTTCATAAGCCATAGTTTTAATTATTATTTTTCTAGCATCTGAGTCTGGTATCTTTCTATTGATGGCTAATGACAGTCTTTTTAATAAGACCATGAATAAATGCTTCCTTTGGGACCTGTATGACTTTTGTAAATGATACAATTTTCTTTCCTGCTTCTCCAGTTCTGTACCAAGCATTAAAAGATGCTGCATGGAATAAACACATGAGATGATAATCATATTGACATTGCCTTTCTAAAGAAGCATAATCTCCTTCTCCAAGAATTTGATCTTGGGAGATAGCCATACCTCTAGTTTTGGACTTTTGTTGAATATTCTTAGCCTCCTCTCTGAACCAGGAAGTCCATTGTAATTGTAGTCCAGACTCCAGGACAACTTAAATCAAATCTATCTAATCTACAGGGATAACCTTTTTACAAAGAAAATGCAAGTTGAATATTTTTCTCCATTTAATTTATCAGTCTGGATTTCAATATCTCTATGATCTGTTCTAGTAAGTTTTTCTAAGGTCTGCATCTTAGCACTCGTATCAACCAACTTTTTTAGAGGTAAGTCATGAATGGACAACAAACATTATCAAAATAGCAACTGACAGTCTATCAAACCTGGTTAAGTAGATTATTCCTTCATGTTCCATTTATAAGCCATCTATTATGTAATCATATGTACATCTAATTTTCTCTATTTTAATAGTGTTTTTCCATGTTTAGTGTGGGGAAAAAACTCTGTTTTTGAACTAATCACTTCCTTTAAGAATACCCAATAAACTTACCAAATCTACTGACAATGTCAGTGAACTGTGAGGTATAACAAGTCTGAATCAGAGAACTACATTGTGGCTTTGAGCTGAAACTTTCAGCCCAAAGAAAGAGGAGCTCTAGGAAAAGATTTGGTTTATGACACTATTACTGAGGTGACATGAACAAGTATTTATTCAGTGTAAATAGGGAAAGGATAACAGGCTAAACTATAGATACCACCAAAGTCCAACTTGGTAAAATGGTGAATATAATTGGAGTTATGAATTATTACTAGGCATATGGATGAAGTGCTACTTAGTGGAGCAGAAATGACACAAACACAGCTAGATCACAAAAGCCCACACAAAATGGGTATCAGTTCATGAAGCTGGTAAACCTGAACAGTGCATAATTGACAGTCAGCTCAACTGATTGGACAGTGTCCTTTCTAGATGACTCCAATGGTCTGAACTCTTCCCAGCAGCTCAGCTAGTTTCTATTTCTATCAGATAATTTGGCTGATCTGCTTCTTTCTTCCAGTCATCTAGGTGGCCTGAGAAGCTTCTAGACAGATCAGCTTATCTAGGACACTCTTAGGCAGCTGGGCTGCATGAGAGTATCTCTTCACAGTTATTACAGTGTATATATGGTTGGTAATGAGGGAACTTTGTGAAACTGGTCCATTTCAGAGACTTCCTCAAGCCATTTTAAGTTGTTAACTTTATGATCTTAATGTGTTTCCCTGCAGATGGAATATTTTACCTCTCTTTCTAACATCCAGATGCTGCATGTCCTTTTTACAAGCCTATAAGATAATGAGCTTCCATCCAAGAAGGACAGTTTTAACCTCATAGAAATGGGATAGACAAAATCCCACCTCTTCTTCTGGGCTCTTAACACGCCCCCCATTCTGCAATGGTCCCTCTGATGGATAATCTTGGTTGTTAATTTGACTATATCTAAAATCAACAAAAACACAAATTGCTGGGCACTCTGTGATTATTTGAAATAGGAAGATTTACCCTAAGGACATGGAAGAAGAAAACTACTTTTTGCATGATTGCCATAACTGTCTCTGGAAATTTTAACTATTCTGTCATTACAAACTTCATTGGGATTCCAACATAAAAAGAAAGCTTGTAGATCTCCAGGTATACTATAGGATTCCAGCACCAAGTTGACTTCTGAGACATCCAACCTCATTCATGTCCTAAACAACTACTGAATTATTGGCCTTTCTGTCAAGAAAGAACCATTGTTAGACAAACCCAAATAATATCCTGCAAGCCACACTAATAAATGCCATTTTTAATTATCTCGGTTCTGTTCTTGTAAAGAACCCTACCTAATATAGTTCTTCACTCTTGGAGGGTGTTTAAGTCTGTCTATCGTACTCTATCATGCATTAATAAACTTTTGTGAATTTCTACCTGTCCCCCTGTTTCAAGATCATGGTTGGTAGTTAGTCTCAGGTATATTTTACTTGAGAAGAAAAGGCATAAAATAAGAAATGAAAAAATAATCGAGAATCGGTCCCTGACCCTGGGATCCTGTCTCTGCTGGCCCCCACAGAGTGCAGAGAGTCCAGAGGTGAGCTGATTAGGCCCCTAACTTGAGCCCAACTTCTGTCTGCCGGCCCTGGCAAATCCCACCCCGGGATCTGCAGGCAGACAGAATCAGTCCCTGCGGACCCTGGGATCCTGTCTCTGCTGAGATCGATGGACCATTCTGGCCCCCAAAGAGTGCAGAGAGTGCAGAGTTGAGCTGATTAGGCCACTAACTTGGGCCCAACTTCCATCTGCCTTACCTGACAAACCCTCCCCAGGAATCTTCGACGGGACAAATCGACCCCTAAGGACCAAGTAACCCAGAGTCTGCTGACATCTCTGCACCAGTGCTGCTCTCACCCACTTGGAGAGCAAGTGTCTCAGACCTGCCTGAATCCAACTTGAAACCCATCAGAGTATCAAAATCAATTGCACACACCTGAAGAGAACACCAGACCCATACACACCAGGAAAGGAAGTGACACCAACTGTACCCACTGGAACAAGAGATGGGAAGATGAAAATATAAGAACACATCCAATAACAGGAAAACCAATATGACACCACCAGAGCCTAGGGACTCTACACCAGCAAGACATGAACATTCCAACACAGAAGAAGCAGAAGAGAGCAACCTTAAAAACAACTTCATGGAAATGATAGAGAATCTAAGAGAGGAAATCAGAAAATCCTTCAGAGAAATGGAAGAAAAGACAAACCAAAACATGCAAGAAATCAAGGAAAGCCAAAAAAAGTCAAGAAAATACAATTAAACAGCTGAAGGAAACAGTTCAGGACCTGAAAACTGAATTAGAGACAATAAAGAAAACACAAACTGAGGGAATGCTGGAGTGGAAGTGGAAAAGCTTAGTAAACAATCAGGAACCACAGATTCAAGAAAACCAATAGAATACAAGAGATGGAAGACAGAATCTCAGACTCTGAAGACAAGCTAGAGGAAATAAACTCGTCAGGCAAAGAAAATCTGAAGTCTAACAAATCCATAATGTAAAATATTCAGGAAATTTGGGACACTGTGAAAAGAACAAACCTAAGGATAATAGGTATAGAAGAAGGTGAAGAAACCCAACTCAAAGGTGCAGAAAAAATATTCAACAACATCATAGAAGAAAACTTTCCCAACCTAAAGAAAGACATGCCAATGAAAGTACAAGAAGGCTACAGAACACCAAATAGAGTGTTAAAATAGAAGGGACAAAAGAAAGTCCCCTCATCACATAATAATTAAAACACCAAACATACAGAATAAAGAAAAAATATTAAGAACAGCAGGGGAAAAAGGCCAAGTAACATATAAAGGCAAACCTATCAGAATTACACCAGACTTCATGGAAACTCTGAAAGCTAGAAGGACCTGGTTAGATATTCTACCAACTCTGAGAGAACATGAATGCCAGCCCAGACTACTATACCCAGCAAATCTTTCAATCACTATAAATGGAGAAAACAAGATTTAAACAATATGTAACCACTTATCCAGCCCTACAGAAAGTACTGGAAGGAAAACTCCAACCTAAGGAAATTAACTACACTCGCATAAACATAGGCAATAGATAATCCCACTTTACAAGAACACAAAATAAAAGGCAGAGTAAATCCACATACAATACCCATACCAACAACAAACCAAAAACAAGCAAGAATAAACACTGAATGAAACTTAATTTCCCTCAATATTAATGGTATTAACTCGCCTATAAAAAGACACATGCTAACAGATTGGATACAAAGAAAGAATCCATCCTTCTGCTGCATACAAGAAACACACCTCCAATTCAAAGACAGGCATTACCTCAGAGTAAAGGGTTGGGATAAGATACTCCAATCAAATGGACCCAAGAACAGAGCTGGGGTAGCTATCCTTGTATCTAACAAGATAAACTTCAAACTAAATAAATCAAAAGAGATGAAGAAGGTCATTTCATATTCATCACAGGAAAAATCCATCAGGAAGAAGTCTCAATTCTAAACATCTATTCCCCAAATACAAAGGCACCAACATTCGTAATAGTAACATTATTAAAACTCAAATCACAAATAAGGCCTCACACAGTTATAGTGGGAGACTTCAACACCCCACTCTCACCACTGGACAGGACCACCAGACAGAAACTTAACAAAGAGACAAAGGAACTAACAGAAGTTATGACCCAATTGGGATTAACAGACATTTATAGAACTTTCTATCCAAACACAAAAGAATATACCTTCTTTTCAGCATCACATGGAATGTTCTCAAAAATCAACCACATTCTTGGCAACATAGCAAACCTCAACAGGTACAAAAGAATTGGAATAATCCCCTGCATCTTATCAGACCACCATGCTTTAAAGATAGAAATCAAAAACAAATCAAAGTGCAAAATACCTACCAACTCATGGAAATGGAATGACACGCATTTGCAACATTCCTGGGTCAAGGAAGAAATAAAGAAAGAAATTAAAGACTTCCTAGAATTCAATGAAAATGTTGACAATATACCCAAACTTATGGGACACTTGGAAAACAGTACTAAGAGGAAAGTTCATAGCTCTAAGTGCTCACATGAAGAAACTAGAGAATACCCACACCAGAGATCTGACATCACAGCTGAAAGCTCTAGAAAAAAATGGAAGCAAATTACCATGGAGGAGCAGATGCCCGAAATAATCAAACTGAGAGCAAAAATCAATAAAGTCAAAACAAAGAAAACAATTCCAAGAATAAATATAACAAAGGGTTGGTTCTTTGAGAAAATCAACAAGGTAGACAAACCGTTATCCAAATTAACCAAAAGGCAGAGAGAGATTATGCAAATTAACAAAATCAGAAATGAAAAGGGGGACATAACAAAGGACACTGAAGAAAACCAGAGAAACTTCAGGTCATACTTTGAAAACCTGTACTCCACAAAATTGGAAAATTTAAAGGAAATGGACAATTTTCTGGACAGTTATCACTTACCAAAATAGAATCAAGAACAGATAAGCAACTTAAACAGATCTATAACCTCTAAGAAAATAGAAGCAGTCATCAAAATCTCCCAACCAAAAAAAAGCCCAGGGCCAGATGGATTCACTGCAGAGTTCTACCAGAAATTTAAAGAAGTGCTAATACCAATACTCCTCAAATTGTTCCACAAAATAGAAGCAGAAGGGACATTGCCAAAGTCTTTTTATGAGGCTACAATAACATTGATACCCAAGCCACACAAAGACACAACTAAGAAAGAGAACTACAGACCAATATCCCTCATGAACATTGATGCAAAAATTCTCAATAAAATCCTAGCAAATCAAATAAAAATCATATCAGAGAAATCATCCACCACGATCAAGTAGGCTTCATCCCAGGGATGCAAGGATGGTTCAACATATGAAAATCTATCAATGTGATCCACCATATAAACAGACTGAGAAAAAAACACACATGATCATCTCATTAGATGCCAAAAAAGGCTTTGACAAACTCCAACACCCCTTCATGATAAAGGTCTTGGAGAAATCAGGGATAACAGGAACATACCTCAACATAATAAAAGCAATATACAGCAAGCCAACAGCCAATATCAAAATAAATGGAGAGAAACTCGATCCAATGCCTCTAAAATTGGGGACAAGACAAGGCTCTGCACTCTCTTCCATACCTCTTCAATATTGTCCTTGAAGTCCTAGCTAGAGCAATAAGACAACAAAAGGAGATCAAGACAATACAAATCGGAAATGAAGAAGTCAAACTCTCACTATTTGCAGATGATATGATAGTCTACATAAGTGACCAGAAAAACTCTACCAGGGAACTCCTACAGCTGATAAACACCTTCAGCAAAGTGGCAGGATACAAAATTAACTCAAAAAAATCTGTAGCCCTACTATACAGCGATGACACATTGTTGGAGAAAGAAATCAGAGAAACATCACCCTTTACAATTACCACAAACAACATAAAATACCTTGGGGTAACACTAACCAAAACTGTGAAAGACCTGTACCATAAGAATTTTGAGTCTCTAAAGAAAGAAATTAAAGAAGTTACCAGAAAATGGAAAGATCTCCCATGCTGTTGGATAGGTAGGATCAACATAGTAAAAATGGCAATCTTGCCAAAAGCAATCTACAGATTCAGTGCAATCCCCATCAAAATCTCAACACAATTCTTCAAATTCCTTGAAAGAACAATTCTCAACTTTATATGGAGAAACAAAAGACCCAGGATAGCCAAAACATCCCTATACAATAAAGGAACTTCTGGAGGCATCACCATCCCTGACTTCAAGCTCTATTACAGAGCTATAGTCCTGAAAACAGCTTGGTATTGGCACAAAAATAGACTGGTATACCAATGGAATAGAATGGAAAACCCTGATATTACCCCACACACCTAGGAACACCTGAATTTTGACAAACAATCCAAATTTATACGATGGAACAAAGAGAACATCTTCAACAAATGGTGCTGGGATAACTGGTTGCAGACATGTAGAAGACTGCAGTTAGACCAAAGCCTATCGCCTTGCACAAAACTTAAGTCAAAATGGATCAAAGATCTCAACATAAATCCAGCTACACAGAACCTATTAGAACACAAAGTGGGAAATACCCTTGAATTAAATCGGTACAGGAGACTGCTTCCTGAACATTAAACCAGTAGCACAGACACTGAAGTTAACAATTGATAAATGGGACCTCCTGAAACCGAGAAGCTTCTGTAAGACAAAGGAGACAGTCAGCAAGACAAAAACAGCAGCCCACAGACTGGGAAAAGATATTCACCAACCCCACATCTGACAGAGGGCTGATCTCCAAACCATACAAAGAACTCAAGAAGCTAGTCCCCTAAACACCAAACAACCCAATTAAAAAGTGGGGGTATAGAACTGAATAGACAATTCTCAATAGAGGAATCTAAAATGGCTGAAATGCACATGAGAAAGTGTTCAACATCCTTAGTCATCAGGGGAATGCAAATCAAAACAACTCTGAGATACCATTTTACTCTTGTCAACATGGCCAAAGGTACAGAAAAAATATTCAACAAAATCATAGAAGAAAACTTCCCCAACCTACAGAAAGATATGCCTATGAAAGTACAAGAAGCTTATAGGACACCAAACAGACTGGACCACAAAAAGAAGTCCCCCCAACACATAATAATCAAAACTCCAAATCTACAGAATAAAGAGAAAATATTAAGAGCTGCAAAGGAAAAAGGCCAAGTAACATATAAAGGCAAACCAATTAGAATCACACCCGACTTCTCAATGGAAACTCTGAAAGCCAGAAGGTCTGGGATAGATACCCTACAAGCACTAAGGGAGCATGGATGTCAACCCAGACTACTGTACCCAGCAAAATTTCAATCATTATAGATGGAGAAAACAAGATATTCCATGACAAAAACAGATTTAAACAATACATATCCACAAATCCAGCACTACAGAAGGTTCTGGAAGGAAAACTCCAACCCAAGGAACATAACTACATGCACAAAAACACAGGCAATAGATAATCTAATTTTGCTAAACACAAAAAGAAGCAGGAGGGCAAAATCCACACACAGTGACACCACCAATAATAAATCCAAAACAAACAAGAACCAACGAACAATGGACATTAATATCCCTAAATGTCAATGGTCTTACCCATAAAAACATATAGGCTAACAGAATGGATACGAAGACAGAATCCATCCTTCTGCTGTTTACAAGAAACACACCTCAACTTCAAAGACAGGCGATACCTCAGAGTAAAAGGATGGGAAAAGATTTTCCAATCAAATGGCCTCAAGAAACAAGCCGGTGTAACAATCCTAATATCTAACAAATTGGACTTTAAACTAAAATCAATCAAAAGAGATGAAGAAGGGCATTTCTTACTCATCACAGGAAAAGTCCATCAAGATGAAATCTCAATCCTGAACATCTATGCTCCAAATACGAAGGCACCCACATTTGTGAAAGAAACATTACTAAAGCTCAAACCACACATAAAACCACACACACTTATAGTAGGAGACTTCAACACCCCCCTTACACCACTAGACAGGACCACCAGACAAAAACTTAACAAAGAAACAGAGGATCTGAAAGAAGTCATGGCCCAACTGGGGTTAACGGATATCTATAGAGCATTCCATCCAAACTCAAAAGAATATACCTTCTTCTCAGCACCACATGGCACCTTCTCCAAAATTGACCACATAGTAGGCAACAAAGCAAACCTCCACAATTACAAAAGAATTGAAATAACCCCCTGTATCTTATCAGACCACCATGCATTAAAGCTAGAATTCAGCAACAATACAAATGGCAGGAAACCTGCAAACTTTTGGAAAATGAATAACACCCAATTGCACCATTCCTGGGTTGAGGAAGAAATAAAAAAACAAATTAAAGACTTCCTAGATTCTAATGAAAATGCAGACACAACATACCCAAACTTATGGGACACTCTGAAAGCAGTCCTAAGAGGGAAGTTCATAGCACTAAGTGCCCACATGAAGAAACTAGAAAAAAGTCACATTAGAGAACTGACAGAACAACTGAAAACACTAGAGCAAAAAGAAGCAAACTCACCAAGGAGGAGTAGACGCCAGGAAATAATCAACCTGAGAGCTGAAATCAATAAAGTAGAAACTAGGAAAACATTACAAAGAATCAATGAAACAAAGAGTTGGTTCTTTGAGAAGATCAACAAGATAGACAAACCTCTAGCCAAACTAACCAAAAGGCAGAGAGAGAGCACACTAATTAACAAAATCAGAAACGAAAAGGGGGATATAACAACGGACACTGTGGAAATCCAGAGAATCTTTAGGTCATACTTTGAAAATCTGTACTCCACAAAATTCGAAAATCTAATGGAAATGGACAGTTTCCTGGATAAATATCACTTACCAAAATTAAATCAAGATCAGATAAACAATTTAAATCGACCCATAACCCCTAATGAAATAGAAGCAGTCATCAAAAGCCTCCCAACCAAAAAAAGCCCAGGACCAGATGGCTTCACTGCAGAATTCTACCAGAAATTCAAACAAGAGCTGATACCAATACTCCTCAAACTGTTCCGCACAATAGAAGCAGATGGGATATTGCCAAACTCCTTCTATGAGGCTACAATCACTTTGATACCCAAGCCACACAAAGATAAGAATAAGAAAGAGAACTACAGACCAATATCTCTCATGAACATTGATGCTAAAATACTCAATAAAATATTGGCTAATCGAATCCAAGAACATATCAGAAAAATCATCCACCACGATCAAGTGGGCTTCATCCCAGGGATGCAAGGATGGTTCAATATACGAAAAACCATCAATGTAATCCACCATATAAACAAACTGAAAAAGAAAAACCACATGATCATCTCACTAGATGCTGAAAAGGCCTTTGACAAAATCCAACATCCCTTCATGACAAAGATCTTGGAGAGAACAGGAATAACAGGAACATATCTAAACATGATAAATGCGATATACACCAAACCAATAGCCAACATCAAACTAAATGGAGAGAAACTCAAAGCATTTCCTCTAAAATCAGGAACAAGACAAGGATGTCCACTCTCTCCATATCTCTTCAATATTGTTCTTGAAGTTCTAGCTAGAGCAATAAGACAAGATCAGGATATCAAAGGGATACAAATTGGAAAGGACGAAGTCAAACTTTCACTATTTGCAGATGACATGATAGTCTACATAAGTGACCCGAAAAACTCTACCAGGAAACTCCTACAGCTGATAAACACCTTCAGCAAGGTAGCAGGATACAAAATTAACTTAAATAAATCTGTAGCCCTACTGTATACAGATGATAAACTCAATGAGAAAGAAATCATGGAAACATCACCTTTCACAATATCCACAAGCAACATTAAATATCTGGGGGTAACACTAACCAAAAAAGTGAAAGACCTGTACAATAAGAACTTTGAGACTTTAAAGAAAGAAATTAAAGAAGATACCAGAAAGTGGAAAGATCTCCCGTGCTCTTGGATAGGCAGAATTAACATAGTAAAAATGGCAATTCTACCAAAAGCAATCTACAGATTTAATGCAATCCCCATCAAAATCCCAACACAGTTTTTCACAGACATTGAAAGAACAATACTCAACTTTATATGGAAAAATAAAAAACCTAGGATAGCCAAAACAACTCTTTACAATAAAAGATCCTCTGGAGGCATCACCATCCCTGACTTCAAGGTCTACTATAGAGCCATAGTTCTGAAAACAGCTTGGTATTGGCACAAGAATAGACAGATAGACCAATGGAATCGAATTGAAGACCCAGATATTAACCCACGCACCTACGAACACCTTATTTTTGACAAAGGTGCTAAATCCATACAATGGAAAAAAGATAGCATCTTCAACAAATGGTGCTGGCACAATTGGATTCGAACATGCAGAAAATTGCAGATAGATCCATACTTGTCACCATGCACGAAACTTAAGTGCAAATGGATCAAAGATCTCTCCATAAACCCAGCCACACTGAATCTTTTAGAAGAGAAAGTGGGAACAACCCTTGAACAAATTGGCACAGGAGAACGATTCCTGAACATCACGCCAGAAGCACAGACACTGAGGTCTGCAATTAATAAATGGGACCTCTTGAAACTGAGAAGCTTCTGTAAGGCAAAGGACACAGTCAGTAAGACAAAACGACCACCCACAGAATGGGAAAAAATCTTCACCAGCCCCACATCTGACAGAGGACTGATTTCCAAAATATACAAGGAGCTCAAGAAGCTAGCCACCAAAACACCATACAATGAAATTAAAAAGTGGGGTGCAGAACTAAACAGAGATTTTTCAACAGAGGAATCTGAAATGGCTGAAAGACACTTAAGAAAGTGCTCAAAATCCTTGGCCATCAGAGAAATGCAACTCAAAACAACTCTGAGATACCACCTCACACCTGTCAGAATGGCTAAAATCAAAAATACCAATGACAACCTTTGCGGAGAAGGAACACTCCTCCATTGCTGGTGGGAGTGTGAACTTGTAAGACCACTTTGGAAATCAGTATGGCAGTTGCTCAGAAAAATGGGAATCAATCTACTGCAAGATCCAGCCATTCCTCTCTTGGGTATATACCGAAATAGTGCATGTCCATACAACAAGGACATATGTTCAACCATGTTCATAGCAGCATTGTTTGTAATAGCCAGAACCTGGAAGCAACCTAGATGCCCCTCAACTGAAGAATGGAAAGAGAAAATGTGGTACATTTATACAACGGAGTACTACTCAGCAGAAAAATGCAATGGAATCTTGAAATTCGCAGGCAAATGGATGGAACTAGAAGAAACCATCCTGAGTGAGGTAACCCAATCACAAAAAGACAAACATGGTATGTACTCACTCATATATGATTTTTAGACATAGAGCAAAAGTTTACCAGCCTATAATCCTCTTCCCCAAAGAAACTAGAAATCATGAATGACTCTAAGGGATAAATGGACCCCAGGAATGGGAAGTGGCATGAACTCCTGAGCTAATTGAGAGTATGAGGGTAGGGGAGTGGGTGCTGCCACAATAAGAGCACAAGATGAAGAGTAGAGGAGAAGAAATGGAGGAGCAGATATATTGAGTTGGGGGAAGAATAGAGGAGAGAGAGCAGGATGAGAGATATCATATCAGAGGGAGCCACTATAGGTCCGAGAAGAGATCTGGAACTAGGGAGATCTCCAGAGACCTACAAGGATGGCACGATCTGACAGTCCGGGCAGTGGAGGAGAGGATGGCCTAGAAGCCCTTCCCCTAGAATGAAATTGATGACTACTCTCTATGCTATCCTTAAATATTTTTTCAAATAGGTTTCTAAATAAAATTAAAGATTTAGCATTATGTTATCTATATACTAAAAATAACCTTTTTTTGACAGAGTATGTCCAGGACAATGCAAAATCCAGAACACTGTCCCATAACAAATAGAGGGATTATAAAGATAAACTCAATGAAGTGGTCTGAAAGTCTGTTGTCATCTATTCAGAGAAAGTCTTGGGTGATTACAGAAGTGTGCAACTAAGGAGATACTAAAATAAATAAGTTTTAATATAACATGAAAAAATTTTATCCATTTGTATTAGTTGTCTGACTGTCTCACCCCAGAGTACTTTCATAAAGCCTCTGGGAATCTGTCATCCCTAATGAGCTTGTTGGAGCTGGTTCTAACTATTCAATCTAGTCTAGACCAATTAAGGAATGGCAACCCTAACACTTTGGCTATACCTGCACTGTTATGGAATAATCTTTTTGTACACGGTGAAGATGTGTCTTTGCCAAGGCACCTTATGCTTGGTTTAATAAAAGAGTTGATTGGCCAGTAGCTAGGTAAGAAATATAGATGGGACAGCCATACAAAGAGGAGCTGGGAAGATAGGCAGAATCTCAGGCATCACTAGCAGATGCAGAGAGAAGAAAATGAATGTGCTTTATTGAAAGTACTGTCATTTGGCAGAGAATATACAAAAATGGGTGAATTTAAGTTTGTTGTTCTCTTGTTTAAATTTAAAACTATAAAAAAGGGCACAAGATGAGATGTGAGAATGGGAGATACATTAACACTAGTTTATTACAGGTGGGGGAGGGAAAGCAAGAATGGTAGTGGGAGAGACAAGAGAAACTCAGAAAAGGAAGAAGAGAGGGAGGGCAGAGAGCAGGGGGGAGGTAAGAGAGAGTAAAGAAAAATGAGAGAAGATAGTTAGTGGTGGACCACTAGAAACAAAGAGAGTGGAGAGATGTGAGCACAGGCTTAAAAAGAGGAGCTCACGCATGCACACAGCCCCTACATAGCCCTGTAATGAGTGGCATAGCCATGATGTCGCCACACAACACAGGGCCCTGTGAGCTGCCTAGGTATCTGCCTGAACCTTTCAAAGTTATATGAGCTAACTAAAAACACACCTAAGCTATCAGTTGAACGGTTATAATTAATGTTAAGTCTCTGGTTATTTGGGAGTGGCTGTCAGGACACAGAGAAACTCCACCAACACTGCTCCAACTTCCTTGGCTGCATGAGTAATCTTTTCACCTAAGAGAGAAAATGTACTTACTTTATTCAGGGGAGGTAGCTGTCCTGCCCTTAGTCAAGCCCAATCCTATCGACTTGTCCCCCCCCCTTTGGTTTTTCGAAACAGGGTTTCTCTGTGTAGCTTTGAAGCCTATCCTGGCACTCACTCTGGAGACCAGGCTGGCCTAGAATTCACAGAGATCTGCCTGCCTCTGCCTCCTGAGTGCTGGGATTAAAGGCGTGCACCACCAATGCCCGGCTTGACTAGTTTTATATCTATATTTACCTTCTGATGTTTACTGCAATTGAAACTCTTAGAAGCCACCAGGAGGTGCAGGCATAACAACTTACAGCATCCACTAAAGCCCAAATATGTAACACCAACACTTAAACAAAATGTCCAAAATTTAGCATGAAGCTTTCAGTCATACTTGGATATAGCACCTTATAAATCCAGTTTACAGCTTACATAAGCCATTCCTGTTCTTAAAGTTCCTTGTACATTACAAAGCTCACACACTACCATGGGACTCACCAAAGCCTCTGAAACCCAATCCTAACCCTGTGTTCTCTAATATATTGAACTTTTCTCAACCTTTGCCTATGAGTATCATCTGATCCAGTAAACAAGGTATCAAATATCATGTTTTGTTAAATCTGGCTCTTTATCTGGGTTTTAAGTTTTTTGATCCCAGGAAAGGCTCTTTAGCAGAAAACTAACTTGTATTTTTTTTCCTCATATCTTACAAACTGCAAGAAAGAGTAAAACAGAATTTGTAGTTTAACCTCCCTTAAATAAAGCAAATTTCTACTGAGGAGCCATCTTGACTTTAGGCATTATTTATTTATTTATTTATTTATTTATTTATTTATTTATTTATTTTACAATATATAACAGTGGTCCCAAACCCTCTGTAGCAAGTTGCCAACACTCTTATCCCTTACTTGTTGTTCTCCTAGACCACAAAAGGTGTTTTAAGCCATTAAGATTTTCAGGTCATCTCTATATCCACACACTGGACTCTGCTTATCAAGTAGACATGTCCCATACATCAGAAAATAAGACAGCATCACAGGATTTTCCAATACAATCCTGGCCCTGACTTTTCTTCTATATAGAAGAATCTGCTTGTGGTTGTATGTCTCTGTGCCTACTACAGGGGTCATGAAAATGTTTACATAGAAAGAAAACATACATATCACATCAGCAAAGGTTCAGATGATCTACCTTCCTGGTCAGACGATCTACGTTCAAGCTGTTCTTCCAAAGTTCCATTCATTCATTGATACCCATAATCAGACTATGCAATCATTCCTTCCAAATTCTGCTTTGGTTCTTACATCCCTGTTTGAGTGGCAATCATATAAGACATTATCCCTGGGGAGACATGAACAAACATCTACTTATCCCAGAAAGGGAACTGACTACAGACAAAAGTATGGACACCTCCAAACTCTGATTTGATGAGCCAATGAGTTTTATTTGTGTTACTAACGGGGATATAGCTGAGGTGTTAGAGCAGCATTAATGACTAAAATCAGTTGCATCACCAAAGACCACCCCAGCTTAGAGACTCTGAAAATTTGGAACACATGGTACAATTTGAAAGCATATCAACAGGTTGGAGTGTGTCCTTTTCAAATTTCTCAGTTGGCCTAAGCCTCTTTTGGGCAGCTTAGCTGGTCTCTGCTTCTTCTGGGCAGCTTGACTGGGCAGAGGAATTTGTAGTCATTTCAGTTTCTCTAAAAGTCTTCAAGGCACATATATGTCTGTTATGTGAACGTTTCTGGCACAGCAGGTCCTGCCACCATTCTCAGCCACAAAGAAGCACATGAATACTATATCAATTATTAAACTAATGGCCAGTGACTATGGATTCTTATTGGCTATCTCTATCTTAATTATTAACCCATAGCTACTAATCTATGTATTTCTGCATGGTCTTGGCTTACCCTGGAAATATGGGACCTAAAACTCCTTTGCCTGCTACATCTCCACAGAGAAGAGAGCAATTTCTTGTTTGTCCCTGCTTATATTCTGATTCTGTCCAGCTACATCACTTCCTGCCTGTCTATACACACCTCCAGACCTCTATGATTAGCTAGTGGTATTTTTTGCCAAGCTATGTCACTTCCTATGATCACAAAATAACTCCTCTCCGCCTACACTTCCCAGAATCCTGCTTGTCTCCTAATACTACCTATCATCCTGCCTGGCCAATCAGTGTTTTATTCATTAACCAATAAGAGAAATGCATATACAGAAGAACATTCCCCATCATCTCCCATATATATGTGCATGTATGTATGTATGTATGTATGTATGTATGTATGTATGTATGCTATGGGAGAAAATGGCTTTTTGAATTGGGTAAGTTTCAAGGACTTCCGGAAATTGTTTTAAGATGTTTACTTCCTTAGAGTAACCAGTTTCTCTGAAGGAAAGGATATTCCCCATTAGAACAGCTGTCTGTTTCATCTCCTTGTATATACTCTGTGTCTTGATGGGCATCTCTCCAAGAAGGACAAATTTAACCAGAGAAGAAACTGCTACCCAACAACTCTAATTATATACTGTGTGGGCTGGAAAATTCACAGTAAGTCTCTTTAGCAGTCTGTGTCTTCCTTTGTGCAAGTAGAATAGTATCTATCTCACTATCTCAAGGTTTTAGTAATAACTACTCACAAGATGAGGTAGGTAAAATCCCAAAGGTTTTCTTATATCCTGGGTCCTTTGTAAGCTATAACATTGAATTTTAGCCATACATCTCCCAAGACTTATATGGAAAAATTCAGGTTATACATTCCAAAAAAAAGTCTTTAAGATTTTAAAACTGTAGATAGGTTCAATGTCCAAAGAACCATGTCTTTGAAATTGAATTGGAAACGGTATTTAACAAGGTGTTGGTCTTGAAAAGAATTGAAGATTTAATTTGGTTTAGCTCCTTTGGCATTTGCAGGTGAAAACCACCACAAATTAATTAGCATGTCTTCATTTGCTTGAGGATGATTAATAATACTCAAGAAGAACAGGTTTTACATAATTCATCAGTCTGACATAGCCTGGTACCTCCAGAGTTCTTAGAATTTCCAAATGGAGCTGTTCTGCAACACTTTAAACTAACTGTGAAAGGTGCTAGTCTTGTAAATCCTATTATATTGTTCTTAAGTTAGGGGTGGAAATCTAACCACAGGCTGAAGGCAGCTTTCTTTCAGGGTTACAAGAAAATGCTGTAAACAAACCCTTTCTATATGGAATGCCTTTGACTTGGTTTCCAATAATCCATTAACTTCATTTAAAAATGCATTCAATTGTTATGGGAAGACACCACCATAGCTCACTCCTTTTCTTCCACTAACCATTGGTCCCTGTGAGTCATTAAAGAGAAGATTTGACCCTTTAGATACAAACAGAATTCATCTGAAGTGAGGTCTTTTTCCATATTTTCAAAATGTTCTGAGCTGTAGCTTTACCTCCATGATAAAGGACTAGCCTGGCACACATGAGGCCCTGGACTCAATTCCCACTTGAGAGAGCATCACTCCCCACCTCCCTCTGAAGAAAAATGGCACTTGCCTCAAACATTCCACCCATGGAGTTCTATTCATGAACTTCAATACACAGGAGGGTATTGAAGATAAGATACTTTCGCATAATGACTTATATGACTTATCAATATCCAAAAAATAGTCTCATTTAATTTCTATTTTCAAACTGACCTTTTCAAAACTCCATGCCTCCTAATTTTATCATATCAGATTCAGCATCTATAATATCTGACTGGCCTAGATGAAAGGAAGTGCCTAGCTCTCATCAGATCTATTTCAGGCAAGGAGTAGGGTTTACTGTAAATATGAGGCCCATACCAGTGGAAAAAGAGAGATGACATAACTAATTGCTACATATTCTCAAAAAAAGAAAGGAAGTAAAGACGAAAGAAAGAAAGAAAGAAAGAAAGAAAGAAAGAAAGAAAGAAAGAAAGAAAGAAAGAAAGAAAGGAGGGTGCAAAGGAGGAAGGGAGAGAAAATAAAATTAAAAAGAGACACCAGGTCCTGAAGAGAGTCTGAAAAAAACCCCAACAAGTGTATTCCACTAAACAATAAAGCATTTCAAGGACTCTTTCTTTAAATTCTGTCCTGTGCAGCTTACAGGTTTCTACTTGTTCTATTGATAGCACCCTAAAAGATCTATGTCAACTTTACAGTTAACATAAACCTTTTTAAAGTAACATCTGAAACATGTTGTTGTCTATCTTGATTTAAAGTAAGTCAAAAATAATCAATGCACTCCTTCAGGACATAATAAGTCTGTTTTAAAAACCAGAATCCTATAATCTGATGTTTTATAGTTCTAGGAAAAGCAAGTTGCCCCTTGAAAAATATCTAAGGTTGTTTCTCCTCCCACAAAAAGAAACTTGGCTTAATGGTCCCATTTCACTGGATTAGATATTATTTACACAGACTGGAAAAGAAAATGGAAGCAGTTATTTTTACTACTAAGACAATATCAAGCCAGGCATTGGTGGCACACGCCTTTAATCCCAGCACTCGGGAGGCAGAGGCAGGTGGATCTCTGTGAGCTTGAGACCAGCCTGGTCTACAAGAGCTAGTTCCAGGACAGCCTCCAAAGCCACAGAGAAACCCTGTCTCAAAAAACCAAAAAGCAAAAAAAAGAAAAAAAAAACAAAAACAATATCAAATATTGTAGATATATCATCTGGGAGTCATGTGACCTTATTCGTTCTTAATATTTATCTCAAGTACTTTCAGACAGCTGAAGGACTTGGGAGGAAAAATGAAAAATTTAGCTGATCAGGCTTGCAGACAATTTAATCTAAAATAATTAATTCAAATAAAAATAGACTGATCCCCTATTTTCTATCAAATTCACAACCTGCTTTCAAATTGATAAAAATTGAATAAATATTTCAAATATAAGTATTGCAAATAAAATTATGAAGACAAGTCAACATCATTAGTCTGTAGATAATACTAATGAAAACTTTGAAGAAATTAAAACAAATAACTATTATAATGTTTAAATTGAAGCTTTGATAATACTAAATACTTTCAAAGATATGGAACTCTGGATATTTTGCCACTTTTTTCCTTTCTTATTTAAATTAGAAACAAGCTTGTTTTACATGTCAATCTCAGTTCCCTCTCCCTCCCCTTCTCCCCTGCCCGCCACTGATCCCCTATTTCATACCCTTTCTGCTCCCCAGGGAGGATGAGGCCATTCATGGGATATCTTCAATTTCTGTCATAACATTTGGAGCAAGGCCTATACCATCCCCTGGATGTCTAGGCTGAGAGAGTATTCCTCTATGTGGAGTGGGCTCCCAAAGTCCATTCATGTACTAGGGAATATTTTACCATTCTTTGTTGGAAATAAAAATGTACTACCATGTTCAATCATTTCAAAACTTTCTTACCATACTACTCAACCCCCTCACTTTTAGCATTGATCCAAATGAAATAAATTTTATGGTCACATATGAGCCAGTGTCTAAGTGATTTAATGCATTAAACATTGTTTTTCAAAAACACAGCACAATGTAATTACCAACAACTAGGCAATGGATACACTCTGGTGTGTCCTACAACAAAATAGCAATGTGAAGGAACAAATTACTGATGCACTCAATAGCATGGGTTAATCTCAAATGCAGTCTAAGTGAATGAGACTTAAAGGTTACATGTGATATTTTTAGGAAATTCTTCTAAAAGCAAAACTACAAAGTCAGAAAATAGACCAGAAGCCACCAGGGGTTGAGGAATACAAATGGGCATATAAAATCTAGGGCATGATAGTAATGTAGACTGCATTCATATGAAGAGCTGTCTTTTTAATGGAGAGCTCTTTTATTTTGATGGATTTCTATACAAAAATGGAAGGAAACCCAGAATCTTATTGGCACAGCCAAAGTTGAAGGCTGTCTTTGGCACATTGAACATCTCACTTTAGGAAATGAAAAATCCTTCCTTACATTCCCTTCCTGTAATGTTTCTAAAACCTGCATTGAAATTTATGTCTCTAAAGCCCATATACCACAAAATGATAATGGACAACTACAATCCACAATTCTCTGTCCCACTCAGAACATATAATTATTCACCTACTGTAAGGCTACACTTGACCCTTGGTCATCCTCAGGGTAAAAGACACGTCTCCACTAATATTACAGATACTTCACTTTAACATTTACTTCTTTTTCAACATTTATTCATTCGTGTGTGTGTGTGTGTGTGTGTGTGTGTGTGTGTGTGTGTGTGTGTGTGTATGCCTGTGTGCAAGCATGCACACACGCACACATGTCACAACACAAGTTGCCAGAGGTCAGAGTAAAGCATATAGGAAACAATTCTTTCCCTCTAACCATTTTGGTCCTGAGGATCAAATTGAGATTGCCAGATTGACGACAAGTGCCTTTTCCCTGCTGAGCCAACTTTCTGGACCCACGTTTTAACTCTTAAATATACATTTCAATAGTCATAAACACTCAGAACTAATACTTTCCATATGTCACCTAAGGAAATGATGCTGTGAAAATAATGTACTACATGCAAGCTCCTACGAATCTCTACTTCATTGTAGGAATCAGGGTTCATTACTGGGAGTATTGCCATTTGTATTGCAATTTGTAATAATATTAATCATTCTTGTGTTATTCTGTCTTCCTTAAACACAATAATTGCAAATTCACAGTGTAAGAACTTGGAAAATGAGAATTTGTAATGAGCCTACACGGTCTAGACTTGCTGATTTTAATTCCATCAGGGAAGGTATAGCTCAGAAATTATACCTCACAACTCGAAGAGGTCCTGATTTAAATCAAGAAGGTGGAGGGGGAAGTTCAGTGTGAAACTGATTATTAACTGTCCCTCTGCAATTTAGGCAAATCTCATGATATCCACCTGGGTCCATCTGGCTGTGCTAAAGTAACCACAACTCTAATCACAGGTACCTGTCAGCCTTCTGCCAGCCACGACATCTCAGACCTGACACCAGAATTCTTCTGTCCTCTGACCTATGGGGCAGCTCTGAGCAGTAATTAACATCCATTAAGTAGCTAGTCATCCTTACTCAGCTGCTTTCTGTCAAGTTCTAAGCAGATAGCTTCATACCCCATGACCTGGGGCACTTCATCAGACCATTTCTGCCTCCAGCGTAGCAAGTGACCTCAGTTCCATTTGTCCATAATACAAAGGCCATGACAACAAAGGGTCTCTTGCAACCATAAACAGTGTCTCTAAGCCTTAATTAAGGATGTCAGGGCTATGCAGGGTAGACAGAAATAGCAGTTCTATCAGGGAAGACTCAGAGTTCAGAATACCTAAACCATGTCAAGCAGATATGTTAGAAATATTACCAGAACACTCCTAAAGTCAGGGAGTAGGTGACCATCTCCTACTTTCCAAACAACCAATACTATTTTCTTGCACTAAAGCACTGAATTCATGAGGCTGTAATTTGAAATATTTAACACTGAAAAACCAAAAACCTTTGAAAAGTAGAAACAAATACTTGTTCACATTTGTGTAGTGTCAAGTTCTTTAATTGCACCCACAGCTGAGCATGTGAAATGTGATAGATTCTCTAATATCCAAAGCTTAAATAAGCAATAAAGTGAACTGGGTAAATGATTTCCCATTTAATTGCTGTGACAATTCCAAGCAATAATTTGGCTGTCTGGAAAGAAGCTAAGACCCATTGAAATGCAGTTTCTTATAGTAAAGCTATTACAGTTAGAGGAGTTTACTTTGGAATAGCTTTCCTGACTCTAAAATACATGCTAATTCCTTCCACGGGAAGTCTAACCTATTAATAAATCAGATGCTACTTTGGATGATGTCACTTGCTATTAAGAGATCAATGATTGGCCTCTTTTTCCAGATAGGGTCAAACTCCCCAGACTCTTCTCCGTGACTTGCTTATGGCAATAGTTAGTACCTTATTTCTTTTTATTCTGAAGATTTTTATTTTAATTAGAAGCAAGGTGGTTTTACATGACAATCCCAGTTCCCTCTCCCTCTGCTCCTCCTCTACCACCCCCCAACCAAAACCCTACCTATCACATATCCTTTCTGCTCCCACTGGATGGTGAGGCCTTCCATAGGGTGTCATCAGAGTCTATTGTATCAGTATCTTATTTCTTTATATGTAATTAGATAATGAGATAAAACAAGAACTCAGAGTCCTTATTTGGGGGAGAATTATTCATCTTGTTTTTCTCTAATATGCACACCCTCCATGAATGATAGTAGTATTAACTTTTCTTGAATTCCTTCTCCTGCTCATAGAGCAGCAGTTCTCAACCTGTGGGGGGTCAAGCAACCTTTTCACATGGATCAGTCCTTTAGAAAATACAGATATTCATAATTCACAACAGTAGCAGAATTATAGTTATGAACTAGCAAAGAAAATAATTTTATGGTTGTGGGTCACCACAACATGGGGTACTGTATTCAATGACCACAGCATTAGAAAGACTGACAACCACTGTCATAGAGGGTTTATATATGTAACACTAAACCTACTTTAACAAGTCACAATTTAGAATGGGAAAAAGTAAAAATCAGACTTCGTCCTACCATTTTTGGCCATGATCTCCATGATCAACATTAGACCATGAAGAACTCTTTGTTGCTTTTTAAGAAGTGAGGAGCTCACAGTCTCAGCCTGGAAAGGTCTTTTCAACTTCCCTTTCTTCTACATAGCTCTCCATTCTGTCAGCACCTGATTTTGAATGCCCTTCCTTTAGTGATCACCTGCCTAGTAGAGCAAGTTCACCCACGGCTAAAAGCCTTTGTCTATCTCTGCTATAGAAAACATCAGCTTCTGACTTGGACATGGGTCCCTGTTGTGTTTTGTGGTCTGGTATTACAGACCTTTGGAAACTAAGGACACTCAGGAGTTACTGTCTCTACTTTGTTCATTCAGCTACCAGGCTCCTAAAAATGTTCTATACATGGACAATCTCCATTTGCAACTGTTTTCATGTCTCTTCTCTCATTGCTTTCTGGGTTTATGTCATATTCCTTTAAAGTTGATTTGGTGGAGTTTGGAACATAAAGGCAATCACTCACCTGTAGTCAGTCTTCAGGCTTCTTTCAATGGTGCATTTATGACTGCTGAGGCATTAGACCAAGAATACTTACATATTATAGACTAGAAACATATTCAGCTGCCATACCAGACTATTACATGGTAAGACACAGGCTTTCCTCTGTACATGCCAACATGTAGCCAACATGTACCCAGGATGGCACAGCCAATCCTAGATTCACTCAAGTCATTACCACAGGCTATGCACAAGAATTGGCAGTCATCAGACTCAGGATTTTCCAGAATTTCAGGAGTGGATAATCATCAAAGTCGGTGAAGGTCCTTGTCCACATCCAAGTTTTAGTCCTGTGTCCATTCCCTGGCCTCTGAGAAGAGAAGCAAATTTTATTTCAGAAATCAGCAAAACCGGCCCTTGATTTAAAGTTGGAGATCAGGGTGAAGTCATCTTCAATGGGCAGGTACAAAGCCCAAGCAACTGGCAGCATACTCATGTTGTAGGAACAGGGAGTTTACCATAGTGACAGACAAACAGGAATCTCTACGATATAGTTCTTTCTAATTAAGTATATGGGCGAAGGATGTAGACATGGAAGTTATAAAAGGGGAAAATTGAAAGGAAGGAGTTATTTCAAGTACATTACCAAGATTCTCTAAATCAAAATCTCTTGTTTCCTCTTCCCTCACTTTTGTGACTCTTCCTCCACATTTTCTATCTTCCTAAATTATTTTCTTTCCAACATTTTATACCCTCTGCTTTGCTCTTTTAAAACTTGACAAGATAAATATCTTCCACATGAAGCTCAAGCCCTCAGAGAATATTTTCAACACAGCCACTTCTGGGCCCTGAATCTACAAAGGAAGTGCTGACGAGAACCTTAAGTAGGGCAACTCTTCTCACCTCCAACTTTATTTAATCAGCTTTCCTAAAGCTGGGTACAGAAAACAGGATAAACTCCCTCACTGAGCCTTTCACTCATCTTTAACCCACCTATTTCTCATCAGTCTATTCCTAATGAGAAATAAATGAATCCCCTCCACGAAGACCCAGTACTGGGTTCTGCATTTTTGTTTCAGAAAAGAGAGAGATTTATACATTAATACATATGGCCTTCTATCACAGGCTCCTTGGAATAAGACATTGTTTCTTGAGAGAGAAATAGGTCAAAGGGTTTGAGGTAACTAAAATGTAGTCAGTCCTTGCTATACGCTAGGCTTAGCATTTTACATATACTATCTCACTTAATCCTCACCATGGCCCTAGACCTGGAGATGTATTTATACCCCAAGCTGTAGCAAGAGAACAATGAAGGCAAAATATAAATCTAAATTTTGTTGGCAGTTTTCTTTGTATTATTTTAATGTTTGTTTGTTTGCTTGTTAAGACAGGGTCTCACTATATAATCTTAGCTCTCTTATTATATGAACTAATTATATTGAAAAATGGCATCAAACCTGCAACAATCCTCTGGACTCTTCCCTCTGAATGCTAGCATTACAGATATATAGCCAACATACCTGGCTTTTTCCCCCTTATTGGTGTCACTTTTTAGCCTAAACTGGCTTTGTACACATGGTAAACCTCAGTCTGAGATTATAGGCAATAGCTACAATGACCAAGAGCATATTACCTTTCTGACTCCCAAATTCATGTTAGCACCATACTGAGCTAAGTATTTCCCACCTTTCCCGAAACCAATCTTATTTCTTTTTCAGAACAAAACAGTTGAATTTACAATGCAGACACATTAAATAAGAAAAACTCTGACTTCTTACGTATGTATTTGACCATCCTGCCCCAAATTAAATAACCAACAGATAAGAGCTTAGTTAATACATTTGTGAATCATTGCTAGAGAGTTGGTATTGAAAACAAATAAGTAGAGATAATTATCCAAATATGGATATAAGGAAGGCAAGGGCAAACTTTGAGAAGGTAATTTAAGAAGAACGGATAAAGATGCAAAATTATTCAAAGACCAGAAAGCATTAGCATCAGAAAAAGAAGATGAGAATAGTAACAGATTATTAACATCATCTAAAAACAGTTGTTATCAATGTGTGGGTCATGACCCCTTTGGGGGTTGAAAGACCCTTTCTAAGACCATTGGAAAACACATATATTTACATTATGATTTATAACAGTAGAAAAAATACAGTTGGGAAGTAGCAACAAAACTGATTTTATTCTTGGGGTTCACCATAATATCGAGGAACTATATTAAAGGGTGGCAGCTTTGGGAAAGTTGAGAATCACTGATCTAAGAGTTTTTGGACTATAGGGTCTCTAAAAATAGTACTTAGTGCCTAGAAAGTGCTTAAATTTTTGAGTGTTCACTTAAATGCAGCAGAAAGTAGTAGGAAACTGGAAAAAATTAGAGAGAGAATTGAGACATCAAACATGACCCTATAAAGAGATTTTTCAATGATATGATTGATACATGTAAGATTTTATGGTATAAAAGATTGAAAAGAAGACACAACTTGAAACAATAAAAAAGATGGCAGTTTCCTTATAAAATGGGAACTGTGACAGAGGGTGAGAAGAATATTTACTTCATTCCTAAAAGAAGTGGCGAATAATGAGCTGAGGGAAAGGACAGACCATGACCCAAAGCCAGAATTCTTGAGAAATTTAACTAGAGTTATAACAAGGCAGTATATACTAAAAGACTGGAGGAGATGGACAATGTGCTAGGGCAATGTGGTTACAGAAAGGACATGTTGAAAGTCTGAAGTTCTTGAAGTTACAGAACGATACAAAGAGCACCACCTCCTTCTCCAGGAGAAAGAGAAACCTGCATTTGACTTTCAAAGTCTATGATGTTTTCAGTGTTATAAACCAGCTATAGCTTAGTTAAAAAGAAAGACTAGTAGTAATAGTGGAGAGGGTGCCTGAATTGTCCTTTTTCTTTAATCAGATTGGTGACTATCCTAATTTTCATAATAAGTGATGGAAGCAGATGCAGAGATCCACAGCCAAACACTGGGCTGAACTCCTGGAGTCCAGCTGGAGAGAAGGGGTGTGATTATATGAGCAAGGTGGGAAGGGGGTAAGATTATGGCAGAAAAATCCACTGAGACAGCTGACCTCAGCTCATAAGAGCTCACAGGGCCTAGACTAACAGGCAGGGAGCCTGTGTGGCACTGACATAGGACCTCTGCATGTGGGTGACAGTTGTTTGGTCTGTTTTGGGGCACCTCGCAGTGAGACCAGGATCTTTTCCTGGTGCATAGGCTTGCATTTTGGAACCCATTCCCTGTGGTGGATGCCTTGCTCAAACTTGATACATTAGGGAGGAGCTTGGTCCAGCCTCAACTTGATACATCAGGCTTTGCTGAATCCCCATGGGAGGTTTACCCTTTCTTAGGAGTGAATAGCCAGGGTAGAAAAGAGGTTGGGGGGGGGGGGGACTGGAAGAGATGGGGGAGAAGAAACTGCTCTTGGTATGTAAAATAAATAAATATAAAAAGACAAACTGGCTTTTTTTAGTACGGAATATCAGGGTCCAAAATGGGGGAGGTCTGTATAAAGTTTGGACAAGGGCAGAAAGAATTGGGAAATGGTTATACTTATCAGGGTTATGACTGGATATTGGCAGAATACTCAGCGTTGCAAGAGTGTTTTTAAAAATCAATAATAGGTGATAAGTTTCACACCAGGCAGTCTTGGTCAGAGACCACTGCACAAGAGCATTGATGGGACAAATAATAATTCTGCACCCACTACAGTTTGAAACACTAGAAGGACTACCCAGTAGAAGCTTGAAAAGGATCAAGGAACTAATGACATTCACTCTCCACATTTTCCTTCCTCATATGGCTCCTGCTGGTGACTCCCAACAAGCCCAATGAGTAGAGCTCTCTGGATGTTCTCTGGAAAGTTCAATGTCCTGAGGCACTGAGCAGAATGGAGAAGGATGAAGCAGGGGTAAGCGGGGAGGTAGTATGAATATAGAGCATACAGACAATAGCTAGCAGAACAGAAGGAACACATTATGACAGAACAGCTATAAAGAGAGCACAAAGTAGAAAAATAGAAAGCAAGGAAAAGCCAGAGATCATGAGTGATAGTTTAAAAGATTTGTCAGTCCTTTTGTCTACAAAGAGAAGTATTTATATACATTTGTGCATAAATAGTAGTAGAAATTACAGCTAGTTATGTTCATAGGCAATTCATGGTAACATCTAAGTTTGATTTTTAAAAAATTAATGCCACTTCAGATACACAGTTTGTTTAATACCAGGCACTTCTGGAGTAGCCAGAAAATTTTTAGTATTCTGTGGATTCCTTTGGATATGGATTTTGAATTCCATTCAATAAAAATTTATAAGAACCTACCATATGCAAGCACTATGACAAATTTAGTGACAACAAAGGTGAATAATGCCTGTTTCACCCAACACAAACCTACTGGGAATAACAACACAGTAAAAGAAGTTTATGTAATTCTTAATGGGTTCTCAACAACATGAAATAAGATTTTGATAGAAAAGTGTATGTGGGCTGGATGTGGTGGTACATACCTTTCTTAGGGTTTCTACTGTTGTGATGAAATATCATGACCACAAAGTAAGTGGAGAATAATGCACTTTGTTTGGCTCACACTTCCATAGCACTGTCCATCATCAAAGGGAATCAGGGCTGGAACTGAAACAGGCCAGGAACCTGGAGGCAGGAGTTGATGCAGAGGCCATTGAAAGTTCTGCTTATTGGCTTGTTCTTATGGCTTGCTCAGCTTGCTTTCTTATGGAACCCAGGACCACCAGCCCAGTGGAGGCCCCACTGATGATGGATCAGGCCCTCACCCACCAAACATTAACTAAGAAAATGCCTTACAGGCTTGCCTACAACCCAATCTCATGGAGGCATTTTCTTAATTGGGGTTCTCTCCATTCATATTGCATTAGCTTTTGTCAAGTTGACAAAATTATCTAACATAGTACCTTTAATCCCAAATCTCAAGAACCAGTGGCAGGAGGATTTCTGTGAGTTAAAAGTCATCCTGGTCCATATTTTAAATTCCAGCATTGCAAGGGCTACATAGTGCTACCCTGTCTAATAAAAGTATTTTTGAAATAAAAGGAAAGTGTAGGGAGTTGCTTGATGATTGTTGGAGATAACGTTGTTGTAGAACACTACAGTTAATTGAGAACACAGTGGGTTCCCAAATAAATTGGCTTTTGGTTTGTTGCTGTCCTGTACCATTTTATTTTACAAAATTACTGTCCCTACCTATATGCTAAGGCCTGTCAACTCCCCTTTACACAGCTCCTGTGTACAGATGTGTATCTAACATGTTGAAAGCTCTCATCTACCCACTGACTCATTACTCAGGAATCAATCTCCCTTTTTCCACTTTCCAAATTCTTTTGTATTGGTTCAGTTGAATTTGTTGATCAGAAAAGAAAGCTGGCTGCTGTTGTTTGGATATGCTGTGTTCACAATATTTCATGTGTTCAAGCTTGAATGAGGTTAAGAAGAACTTTTTTGCTTTTTTGTTATTTTTACATTCCAATCACAGTTGCCCCTCCCTTCTCTCCTCCTGTTCTCCCCACTTCCCACACACACACCTCCCATCTGCTCCTCAAAGAGGATAAGGCCTCCCCTAAGAAGTCTGAACTATCACCTCATTGAGGCTGGACCAAGGCACCTCCCCACCTCCCCACTTCCCACATCCCTGTGTCTAGGTTGAGCAAGGTATCTGTCCATATAGAATAATGTCCAATAAGTCAGTTTGTGAATTAGAGTTAGATCTAGGACCCACTGCCAGTGGCCTCAAATATTTGCCCAATGGCACCATTGTCACCTATATGAAGGGAGTTTAGTTTGGTCTTATGCAGGTTCCCTATTTGTCAGACAAGAGTCAGTGATCTCTCAGTAGCTCAGGTCAGCTGATTCTGTGGGTTTCCCCATAATGGTTTAGACTCTTTGTTCATGCTATCACTCGTCCTTCACTTCCATTGTGCTACAGGAGCTTGGTCCAATGTTTAGTTATGGATTTCTGCATCTGCTTCTATCAGTTTCTGAAAGAGGGTTCTAGCTTCTCTAGGGTTGTGGATTGTAGGCTGGGTATCATTTACTTTAAGTCTGGTATCCACTTATGAAGGAGTACATACCATATTTGTCTTTCTGCTTTTGGGTTACCTCACTAAGGATGGTTTTCTTTCTAGTTCTGTTCATTTGCTGGCAAATTTTAGGATACCATAGTTTCGTACCACTGAGTAGCACTCCATTGTGTAAATATACCACATTTTCTTTATCCATTCTTCAGGTGAGGGCCATACAGGTTGATTCCAAGATCTGGCTATTACAAATAATGTTGCTATGAACACAGTTGAACAAATATCCTTGTGGTGTGAATGTGCCTCCTTTGGGTATATGACCAAATGTGGTATAGCAGGGTCTTGAATTAGGTTGATCATAATTTTCTGAGAAATCACCATACTGATTTCCTTCAATGAGGTCATTATTGGTCCCTTCAGTATCACTGGCCTCCTACCTTTTCATGTGATCTAGTGGTCTCACATGAGTTCACACTCAGCAGAGCTACAAGGAGAAAGGTGGTGTTTTGGAATCTCTAGAACTATTAGCTGAGTACACGTCTTTCTTTTAAGTTACCCAGACTCAAGAACTTTGCTATTTTAATGAAAAATACACAAGTACCCTAACATTTTTTATTCTTCAAAACCACTTCTTTTTTGTTTGTGGAGTGGGGATGGGGAGGTTTTGCCTACCATTTCAAGCAGCCATACCCTAGGATACAAGCATGCCATGGATGACATAACAATGACATCACACATTGCATCTTGTACGTCCCAAGACATGACTACAGCCTGATTTCCTCTTTATACCTACTTCCACTTGAAACACCTGCATTTAAAAGAGTACTTTTTGGTTCATTAGATTTGGTTTTCTTTTGTGGAGAAATTTTTGCTCTGGGGATGTAGGAAATCAGACAAAAGAAGAAAACAAATCCCTAGCAGGCTAGAGGAACAAAAAAAAAACCCAGAGAAAATAATTAGTATCATTACTGTTAATTTTCCACAAGGAGTTGTCATCAAGGAGCCACCTCTGTGCCACAAGTAAAATGGAAATGCTTCAGCATTTGACTCCAGCAATACAGCACAAACTTTTGCAGGGTAGCCCTCAACAGAAGATGAAAAAAGTCCACCTCAGGGAGTAAGTAACAGTGGCTCTGGTCATGGACCTTAGTAACTGAACCTTTATTCAATCCCACATTTTTTCCCATGGATTGCTCAGTAGTTTGCTTTCATTTCTATCACATTTGTTCAAAACATTTAATCAGATATGCTGCCTTCTTTCACGGTCTGGGCTACAGAGAACAATGTCCTTCCTACTGAGATCATAAAATCAAATTTCCTACTCTATCTCTTCTAACTAAAGCCTTCATCCAGTAGCGGATGAAAGCAGAAGCAGACACCCATGGATAAACACTGAGCCAAACTCCTGGAATCCAGTTGCAGAGAGGAAAGAGTGATGAGCAAAGGGGTCAAGACCAGGCTAGAGAAACCCTCAGAAACAGCTGACCTGAAAAAGGGGGAGCTCATGGACCCCAGACTGATAGCTGTGAAACAAGCTTAGGACTGATCCAGACCCCCTGAATGTGGGTGTCAGTGATTATTCCTTGGAAATCTATGGGGCTTCTGGTAGTGGATTAGTATTTATCCCTATATACGAATGAACTTTCAGATCCCATTCCACATAGAGGGCCACTATTTCAGCGTAGACACATGGGGGAGGGCCTAGGCCCTGCTCCAAATGATGTGACAGACTTTGAAGATCCCTACAGAGGGCCTCACCCTCCATGGGGAGCAGAAAAGGAATGGGGTAGGGGATCAATGGGGGACAGGGGAGGAGGGGAGGGAGAGGGAACTGGGATTGACATGTAAAACAAGCTTGTTTATAATTTAAAGAAAAAAGATCATATAGAGCGAAGCAAAAAAATAATTAAAATTTTAAAAAAGAGCAAAGAAGAAACTTGTCCCTCTTAAAGACAGCCAAAATACACTGCACTCCACCTTGCAATCAATTCTAACTATCACTCAAACCCAGCCTCCTCATTCCACCTTGATTCTCTGTCCCATTAGTCCAAATGGCCTGATATAGGCTACCTTCAAAAGGAGCACTTTGAAATCTTAAATTACTTTAAAAGCTATGTTTGAATGTGGTTTCATCATTGACTGTAAGCTGCTAAGGCTGCTTCCCTCTTCTCCTGATGGACCTTCTCCCCTCTTTTGCTTCTCATATTGTTTTTATTCACTCTCCTTTCTTGCCTTTGATGATTACCTGTGCCTGTTTCTGACACCACAAATATTACTTCCTTGCCAGGTGAAACACAAAGATAGAAGAATTCTCATCCTCCTGTATAGGATCAGTTAACAGTTGTGTTAAATCACTGTAGAACAATTTAAACTACATTATGCCTATATCACAGACATACATGGAAATAAAATTATGGCATGGAAAAATGGGCATAGCTTCTGCTGAGAAATACTTGTGGTAGTGTGATACAGGAAAACTGTAGAAACTTTTGAAGGCATTTATCTGCATGATGATGGCTCCCCTGATCCTCAAAGCAAGAATAGATTGTTAAAAAATTAAAATAACTGAGAAAAACTGCACTGTTCTGGATCATGCAACAGCTGACAGCAATGTGCTTGATTTCCAGAACTAGCAACAAATGCAATTATAAATATGAGCAGAACAAGCTATACCTGGAGGCATCTAGCTAATTAAAAGTCCTCTGCAGAGCTAACATAGCACAAATGTATCCAGGAACACTGAAGATTCTCTAGAATATATACACTTATCAGAATATATACATTTATACATACATATGTGTGTGTGAACAGACATGCATAACTTTTTCAAGCATTGGTAAGTATCTCTGCTTGTCAGCTTTCTTCCAATGTAACAAATTCCTGAGATAATTTATCAAGAATTATTTGTTATTTGCTATAGTTCTGAGGTTTCAGTCCACAGTCACTTGGCCCTGTTGCTTTGGGTCTGTGGTAAAGTCATTCATTGTGAAAAGGAGTATATGATGAAGGACTGAAGACCTTTTACAAGGTTTGAGCCTCTGAAAGGTCGCCCCTCACTCCCAATACTGCCACAGGCTAGGGATACAGCCCCGGACACATAGGCTTTTGATAGTAGTACCTGACTTGATTGGACATTTGGATTCAAGATTCTACACACTGGGTTGCTAGTACTCCTTGTGGTATAGTGGTATAGTGAAAAACATATTTTGTATTTGACTACAGTTTTGGCACATAGCTTCTGAAACTCTGGGAATTTACTGAATGACAAGATTGTCTTTTGTTATTCATTACAAGAAACTTTGGCCAAACTTGCATTTATGTCAGTGAAATGACTCCTGTTAAAAGAGCCTAAATAGCTTCAAGGTTCTGTCTTATCACAGCAGAACTCCCCACCTGATTGAATGAGAGCTTTTAGAGACAGAAATGGAGTTCAATTAAATGGTGAATAATTTAATTAAATACATATAATGTCTTAGTCTGCATTGACTTCGACACATATGACTGACAGCTGTTTTAAACAGCATAAATTTATCTCTCACAAACATGAGGTTGAGATATCCAAAAATGAGGTTTCAGACAATTTATTTTGTGGTAAGCTTTCTCTTCCTGACTTGCATATGATTTTCTATTATGCCCTCATACAGCCTTTCCTGGGTGTCTGCCCAGAGGAATATCACTTATAAAAGCATGAAACTCATGAAGAAGTCTGCCATTCTCATGACCTACCCTAACAGTAAACATCCGCCAAAGGTCTCATATCCATGTAGCTTCACATCAGTGGTTTGATGTATGTGTAAGGTAGCAGAATGGGGAGGGAAGTTGTTGGGACATATTCTCTATCATACTTATATATTGAAATCCTATTTTAAAACCATGCAACAGGGATAAAGAGATGTCTGTGTAGATAAAGAATTTGTCACAAAAATATGAGGACTAGAGTTTGGATTCCCAGAACCCATATAAAAGCTAACATGGCAACCACATATAATAGTAGCACTAAAAAGACAGAGCTAAGTATGGCGGGGTAGGACAGCCAAAGAGCTCTGGATTCAAATGGAGAGTCTGCCTCAATAAATAAAGTGAAGAACATTCAAGGAAGAAATCCAACATCAAATTCAAGCCTAGACATACACACACACACACACACACACACACACACACACACACACACACACACACACCTACACGTGCATCCACACTACACCACACCACACACACATGTAAGAGAATTTTTTAAAGGCCTGTCACAAGGCTTAGGGATTAGTGATCACAGCAATATGAGGGGTAGGTACAATGACTACAGAAGGGATGCACCACTAAACACCTGTGCCTTATTCCAATTCTATATAATTCTTTGTATTAGCTTCATAATAAGCCAATAAAATAGTAATTTTCTGAGTTATGTAAATAATTCTAGTAAATTACTGAATCTGAAATGTGGGCATAAGGACCCTCCAATCTTCAGTCCATTGTTACAATATACCCCATTGTCATCAGAACACACAGATGAGATCTGATGTGAGGGCAATCTGTTGGGAATAAACTCTGACACTTGTCTGAATTATGACACTTGTCATAATTGATTTAGTTTGTATGAAAGAACTGGTGTTGGAAAAAATAACCTCCAGAGAGTCACTTTTCTTTGGAGATGCAACTGCTGATATGTTGCCTATTTATCACTGGATGTCCCTACACCCATGTACATATGATGATCACTAAGTGAATCCAAGGGGATAATAATTATTATTATTATAAAAGAGGATAGGAATCAAGGAGGAAGCTAGTTAGAGTGTTCTGGGAAGATTAGAAGGATGAAGGGAGTAGCCAGTAGATGTGCTAAGATACATTACATATACATGTATGAAACTCTCAAAAAGTAAATAAATTAAAAACAAAGATGAAACAGAGAAAATGCAGTTTATCAAAATTTATATGCATACTGATATTTGTACAATTTTTGAGATTTATTTACCTTTTAAAAATAGTACATTTACATCTGTAGTTCCTGATGCAAATCAAAAGAATTCTGAGATACCATCTTACTCCTGTCAGAATGGCTAAAATAAAAAACACCAATGACAGTTTATGCTGGAGAGGATGCAGAGAAAGAGGAACACTCCTCCACTGCTGGTGGGAGTGCCAACTTGTAGAGCCACTGTGGAAATCAATATGGCGACTCCTCAAGAAAATGAGAATGAATCTACCACAAGATCCAGCAATTCTACTCCTAGGCATATACCCAAAAGAAGCACATTCATATAACAAGGACATATGTTCAACCATGTTCAAGTAGCATTATTTGTAATAGCCAGAAACTGGAAGCAGCCTAGATGCCCCTCAACTGAAGAATGGATAGAGAAAATGTGGTACGTTTACACAATGGAGTACTACTCATCAGAAAAAAACAATGGAATCTTGAAATTTGCAGGAAAATGGATGGAACTTAAAAGAAACCATTCTGAGCGAGGTAACCCAATCACAAAAAGACAAACATGATATGTACTCACTCATATGTGGACCTGCTTTATGATACATAGTAGTGACCATGCTTTATCAGAGCTGTTTTTAATGATGTTGCTCAGAATGGTTTCCTTCCAGATGATGATTGTGAAGCTAATTAAAAAAAATGGTGCCAGGTACCACAAGAGTAACAGAACTGTGCTGTTTTCTGGGATTTTGTTTTTTACCTTTTTTTGTTGTTTTTTTTTTTTTTAATGGAGTGTGCTGGATGTCTCTACAATTTTGTTCAAATGACTGCAGAACCTGGAAAAGCTGTTGCTGCTATTGATGCATAACATACTGCTATTATTGGTCTTTTTATATAAATATAAATATATATACATATATAATTTGAATTTTTGGAAACTTTAGGTGTTCTGTCAACTTTGGAAAAAAAAAGTATCCCAGTTTACCATGTTGAATTGGCATTGTACAGTAATTAACAGCCATATTGGTCTAGAAATGTTGAACTTAATTTTTTTCCATTTGTACAGGGGTAACGCCCTGTATTAAATATGTAAGGTCTTATCTACATGGGTTTGATTACAAAAACTAATAAAGTATTCTCTAAATAAAAATAATAATAACTAAGTGAGCGAGGCTTTGGTGGAACACACCTTTAAAAAGAAATAGTACATTTATCAGTGATCACTGAGGTTGGAGAGAAGGCTCAGTGGTTAAGGGCATTGGCTGCTGTTCCAGAGGACCTGGGTGTGATTTGCATGATCCACATGGCTTACAACCATTGATAATTCCTTTTCCAGGGTATTTTACATGTCCTTCTGGCCTCCATGGGTACCAAGTATGCATATGATACAATGACATATATATAGGCAAAACACACATACACCTGAAACAAAATAAAATTTAAAGTGATTATTGTATATGTTCCATATTTGGAGAAAGAAAGGGTATATAATTTCTGTGGCATAATCCTTCTGTATGCTGTGAATATGTATTACTCGCATTGTTTGATGAATCTTATTTGGCCTATAGCAAATCAGAATAAGGCTAAATGAGAAAGCCAAACAGAAAATATAGAGAGAAAGAGGGGTGGAGTGATACGAGAAAGGCAAACAGCCATAAGAGGAGAGGCTACCTTAAATGCCCTCCCCTGATAATGAGATTGATGACTAGGATTGTATGCCATCCTAGAGCCTTAATCCAGTAGCTGGTAAAAGTAGAAGCAGACACCCACAGCTAAACACTGAACTGAACTGAATCCAGTTTCAGAGAAGGAGGAGTGATGAGCAAAGGGGCCAAGACCAGGTTGGTGAAACTCAAAGAAACAGCTGAACTCAAAAAGGGGGAGCTCTTGGTCCCCAGACTGATAGCTGAGAAACCAGCACAGGACTGATCCAGACAGCATGAATGTGGTGTCAGTGAGGAGGCCTCAGAAATCTATGGGGCCTCTTGTAGTAGATCAGTACTTATCCCTAGCATAGGAATGGACTTTGGGAGCCCATTCCACAAAAAGGGATACTCTCTCAGCCTAGACACATGGGGGAAGGGCCTAGGCCCTATAACAAAGGATATGACCGGCTCTGAAGAACCCCCCCCAATGGAAGACCTCACTATCCCTGTGGAGCAGAAATGGTATGGGATAGGTAGGTAGGGTGTTAATGGGGGGCAGGAGAGGAGGGGAGGGAGCGGGAACTGGGATTGACGCGTAAAACAATCTTGTTTCTAATTTAAATAAAAAATGGAGGAAAAAAGGAATAGTACAAAATGGACAAAAAGAAATATTACAGCTTAAAGTCAAGTAATGTGATACCTCCAGACATCCCTTTATTGTACAAGGTTGTTTTGGCTATCCTGGGTCTTTTCTTTTTCCATATAAAGTTGAGAATTGTTCTTTCAAGGTCTGTGAAGAAATGTGTTGGGATTCTGATGGGGATTGCATTGAATCTGCAGATTGCTTTTGGCAAGATTGTCATTTTTACTATGTTGATCCTACCTATCCAAGAGCATGGGAGATCTTTCCATTTTCTGGTATCTTCTTTAATTTCTTTCTTTAAAGAATAAAAGTTCCTGTGATACAGCTCTTTCACTTGTTTGGTTAGCATTACACCAAGGTATTTTATGTTGTTTGTGGCTATTGTAAAAGGTGATGTTTCTCTGATTTCTTTCTGATTGCACTTATCATCTTTATATAGTAGGGCTACTGTTTTTTTTCAGTTAATCTTGTGTCCTGCCACTTTGCTGAATGTGTTTATCAGCTGTAGGCGTTCCCTGGTAGAGTTTTTCAGGTCACTTATATAAACTATCTTATCATCTGCACATAGTGAAAGTTTGACTTCTTTCTTTCCAATTTTATCCGCTTGATCTCCTTTTGTTGTCTTATTGCTCTAGCTAGAACTTCAAGTTCTTGAAGAGATATGGAGAGAGTGCACAGCCTTTTCTTGTTTCTGATTTTAGAGGAATCACATTGAGTTTCTCTCCATGTAGTTTGATGTTGGCTATTGACTTGCTGTATATTGCTTTTATTATATTTAGGTATGTTCCTATTATCTCTGAATTCTCCAGGATCTTTATCATGAAGGGATGTTGGATATTGTCAAAGGCTTTTTCAGCATCCAGTGGGATGATCATGAGGTTTTACTTTATCAGTCTGTTTATATTCTAGATTTACATTGATAGATTTTCATATGTTGAAACATCCTTGCATCCCTGGGATGAAGCCTACTTGATCATGGTGGATGATTTCTCTGATGTGTTCTTGGATTCAGTTTGCCAGCATTTTGTTGATTATTTTTGTATCAATGTTCATGAGGGATATTGGTCTGTAGTTCTCTTTCTTAGTGGTGTCTTTGTGTGGCTTGGGTACCAAGGTTATTGAGGCCTTGTAAAAAGAGTTTGACAATGAACCTCTGTTTCTATTGTGTGCAACAATTTGAGGAGTATTGGTATTAGCTCTTCTTTGATATTCTGGTAGAATTCTTCACTGAAGCCATCTGGCACTGGGCTATTTTGGTTGGTAGACTTTTGGTGACTGATTCTATTTCATTAAGAATTATATGTCTTGCAGGAAAATGGATGGAAGTCAAAGAAACCATTTTGAGCGAGGTAACCCAATCACAAAAAGACAAACATGATATGTACTCACTCATATGTGGACCTGCTTTATGATACATAGTAGTGACCATGCTTTATCAGAGCTGTTTTTAATGATGTTGCTCAGAATGGTTTCCTTCCAGATGATGATTGTGAAACTAATTTAAAAAAAATGGTTCCAGGTACCACAAGAGTGACAGAACTGTGCTGTTTTCTGGGATTTTGTATTTTACTTTTTTGTTTTTGTTGTTGTTTGTTTGTTTTTTTGTTTTTGTTTTTTTGTTGTTTTTTTTAATGGAGTGTGCTGGATGTCTCTACAATTTTGTTCAAATGACTGCAGAACCTGGAAAACCTGTTGCTGCTATCGATGCATAACATATTGCCATTATTGCTCTTTTTATATTTTATATCACATAATTGAAACTCAAATATGTGATGAATCCAAGGCGTTTCAGTGAGTGCTCACCTGTGCATGCAAATTTGATTTCATCTTTAGTAAGTAGTAAAGTTATCTGCTTGCCAAAAAAAAAAAAATAAGTGACACACTGGAAGACAAATGTCACACAATTTCAATTTTATGTGTAACCTAGAAATGATGAACTTATGGGAACAGAGAGCAGAATTGTGGCTATTAGGCTTCAATGTGGGTCTTTTAACAATGGGGAAATGATTGGTTTAAGGTTATAAACTGCAGTTGCACAAGAGGCGTGGACTCTGTGAAGTCTTGAGGTCTACAGAGAGCATGATAAATATGGTTGATAACAATATGCTATATTTTAAAAGTTGTGAGATAGTATACTTTAAGTGTTCTCAAAACAAAAATGATGAATATGTGTGATATAACATGTTTATTGGTTTAATTTAGCCATGCCATTGTGAACATACTGTATTGTGTTTTATAATTGTGCATGACTTTATTTATGAGCTAAATAAATGAATGGAAAAAAGGATTATATGTCTATTTAAATTCCTTATCTGTTCTTGATTTAATTTTGGTAAGTGATATCTATCCAGAAAATTGTACATTTCCTTTAGATTTTGAAATTTTGAGGAGTACAGGTTTTCAAAGTATGACCTGATGATTCTCTGAATTTCCTCAGTGTCTTTTTTTATGTCCCCCATTTCATTTCTTATTTTGTTAATTTGCATGTTCATTCTCTGCTGTTTGGTAAGTTTGGATAAAGGTTTGTCTCTCTTGTTGATTTTCTTGAAGAACCAACTGTTTATTACTGATTTTTGGGTTGATTTCCTAGTTTCTGCTTTATTGATTCAGCCCTCAATTTGATCACTTCCTGGCATCTACTCCTCAGGGGTGAGTTTGCTTTTTTTTTATTATACAGCTTTCAATTGTGCTGTAAATTCCCTAGTGTGACCATTCTCCAGTTTCTTCATGTGGGCACTTAATGGTATGAACTTTCCTATTAACACTGCTTTCAAAGTGTCCCATAAGTTTGGATATGTTATGTCTTCATTCTTATTGAATTCTAGGAAGTCTTTAATTTCTTTTTTTATTTCTTCCTTGATCCTAAGAGAGTGCAGTTAGGCATTATTCAATTTCCATGAGTCTTTAGGGTTTCTGCATTTTGTGGTGTTGTTGAATTCTAACTTTAATGCATAGTGGTCTGATAAGATACATGGGGTTATTCCAATTTTTTCTGTACCTGTTGAGGTTTGCTATGTTGCCAAGTATGTGGTCAATTTTAGAGTAGATTCCATTTGGCTCTGAGAAGAAGATTTTTCTTTTGTGTTTGGATGGAAAGTTCTATTGATTTCTGTTAAACCCAGTTGGGTCATAACTTCTATTAGTTCCTTTGTTTCTTTGCTAAGTTTCTGTCTGGTAGTCCTGACTAGTGGTGAGAGTGGGGTCTTGCAGACTCCACTCTAAGTATGTGAGGTTTTATATGTGATTTCAGTTTTAGTAATGTTTCTTTTATGAATGTGGATGCCTTTGTATTTGGGGCATAGATGTTCAGAATTGAGACTTCATCTTGATGAATTTCTCCTTTGATGTATATGAAATGATCCCCTTCATCTCTTTTGATTGATTTTAGTTTAAAGTCTAATCTGTTAGATATTAGGATTGCTACCCCCACTTCTTTCTTGGGTCCATTTGATTGGAAAATCTTTTCCCAGCCCTTTACTCTGTGGCACTGTCTGTTTTTGAAGTTTAGTTGTGTTTCTTATATGCAACAGAAGAATGGATTCTGTCTTCTTATGCATTCTGCTAGCCTGTGTCTTTTTATAGGCAAGTTAAGACCATTAATGTTGATGGATATTAATGATCATTGATTGTTCATTCTTGTTTGTTTGGATTTGGTGGTGGTGGTGGTGGAATTGTGTGTTGATTTCCACCCCACTTTTCTTTTGGCTGTTGGTAAAGTGGGATTATCAATTGCTTGTTTTTCTGGTTGTAGTTAACTTCCTTGGGTTGGTATTTTCCTTCCAGTACTTTCTGTAGGACTGGATTAGTGGATATGTATTGTTTAAATCTGATTTTGTCATGGAATATCTTGTTTTCTCCATCTATAGTGATTGAAAGCTTTGCTGAGCATAGTAGTCTGTGCTGGCATCCATGGTCTCTTAGTGTTGGTAGAATATCTATCCAAGACCTTCTGGCTGTCAGGGTTTCAATGGAGAAGTAAGGTGTAATTCTGATTAGTTTGCCTTTATATGTTACTTGACTATTTTCCTTAAGTGCACTTAATATTCTTTCTTTATTCTGTATGTTTGGGGCTTTGATTATTATGTGGTGAGGGGACGTTTTTGTGGTCGATTCTATTTGTTGTTCTGTAAGTTTCTTGTACGTTCATTGGCATGTCTTTCTTTAATTTGGGAAAGTTTTTTTCTATGATTTTGTTGAATGTGTTTTCTGCACCTTTGCATTGGGTTTCTTCACCTTCTTCTATACCTATTATTCTTAGGTTTGGTCTTTTCACGGTGTTCCATATTTCTTGGATATTTTATGTTAAGGATTTATTGGACTTAAGATTTTCTTTGGTCGATGAATAGACTAATGTATCTTTAACACCTGAGATTCTCTCTTCCATCTCTTGTATTCTGTGGGTTACACTTGCATCTGTAGTTGCTGATAGCTCACCCAGGTTTTCTATTTCTAGCATTCCCTTGGTTTGTGTTATCTTTATTGTCTGTATTTCAGTTTTCATGTCTTCAAGTGTTTGAATTGTTTCCTTCATCTGTTTGATTGTTTTTTCTTGGCTTTTCTTGCTTTCTTTAAGAGATTTATTGATTTCTTGTAAATTTTGGTTTGTTTTTTTCTTCAATTTCTTTAAGGTATTTTATAGGCCCTCCTCCTTGAGGTCCTATATCATTTTCATAAAGTTGTTTTTAAGGTCATTCTCTCTTGCTTCATCTGCGTTGGGATGTTCAGGCCTTGTTGTAGAGTCCCTAGACTCCCATGGTATCATTTTGGTTTTTCTGTTGTTGAATGTGTTTTTATATTCTCTTCTTCCCATACCTTCTTCCAGTGGGTGCAGAAGGATTCTCCTCCTCTCCTGGTGGGTATAGGACCAAGGTTCCCTTCTGGTGGGTGCAAGCACGTCCAAAACTCTAGATGGCTCTCCTCTTTCTAGTCCCATGGGCAGAGAAAGGGACTAGGGTGCTGGCTGGCAATCTCTGGTTGGGCTGGACCCTTCCAGGATGGGATCCAGAGTCCCCAGGCCTCAGGTGGCTCTGCAAACGGTACTGGGTCTCACTTCTAATGTGTCTTGTACACATTTGTTTTGTTTCTATCATGTTCCTAATAAGAAGAAGAAAAATTTACATATCTCTCAATTTGCTAAATTCAAATAAGGTAACAAATTTGAATATTCTTTATTTTCAAGACAGGGTTTCTCTTTGTAGCTTTGTAGACCAGGCTGGCTTCAAATTCACAGAGATCCACCTGTCTCTGCTTTGATAAAAGGCATGTGCCACCAACAATTTTTTGTTATTAGTTCAAATTAGGAACAAGCTTGCTTCACATGTCAATCCCTTCTCCCTCTCCCTACCCTCCTTCCAGCCCTCCCCCACAACCTGCCCACCTGCCCAACATCCCATCCACCCTCCGTGGTGAGTTTGCTTCTTTTTGCTCTAAAGCTTTCAGTTGTTCTGTCAATTCTCCAGTGTAACTTTTCTCCAATTTCTTCATGTGGGCACTTGGTGCTATGAACTTTCCTCTTAGCACTGCTTTCAGAGTGTCCCATAAGTTTGGGTATGTTGTGTCTACATTCTCATTAAATTCTAGGAAGTCTTTAATTTCTTTTTTTATTTCTTCCTCAACCCAGGAATGGTGCGATTGGGTGTTATTCAATTTCCAAGAATATGAAGGTTTTCTGCAATTCGTATTGCTGTTGAATTCTAGCTTTAAGCATGGTGATCTGATAAGATACAGGGGGTTATTTCAATTCTTTTGTAACTGTGGAAGTTTGCTTTGCTGCCAACTATGTGGCCAATTTTAGAGAAGGTTCCATGTGGTGCTGAGAAGAAGGTATATTCTTTTGTGTTTGGATGGAATGTTCAATAGATATCTGTTAAACCCAGTTGGGTCATAACTTCTGTTAGATCCTTTGTTTCTTTGTTAAGTTTCTGTCTGATGTTCCTGTCTAGTGGTGAAAGTGTGGTGTTGATTTCTCCTACTATAAGTGTGTGTGGTTTTATATGTGGTTTGAGCTTTAGTAATGTTTCTTTTACAAATGTGGGTGCCTTCGTATTTGGGGCATAGATGTTCAGGATTGAGACTTCAACTTGATGGACTTTTCCTTTGATGAATATGAAATGCCTTTCATCATCTTTTTTGATTGATTTTAGTTTGAAGTCTAATTTGCTAGATATTAGGATTGCTACACCAGCTTGTTTCTTGGGCCAATTTGATTGGAAAATCTTTTCCTAACCCTTTACTCTGAGGTAACACCTGTTTTTGAAGTTGAGGTGTGTTTCCTGTATACAGCAAAAGAATGGATTCTATCTTCATATCCATTCTGTCAGCCTGTATCTTTTTATGGGCAGGTTAAAACCATTGATATTGAGGGATATAAATGTCCATTGACTGTTGGCTCTTGTTTGTTTTGGATTTATTGTTGGTGGTGTCATTGTGTGTGGATTTCACCCTCCTGTTTCTTTTCATGTTTGGTAAAATTGGATTATCTAATGCCTATGTTTTTGTGAGTGTAGTTATCTTCATTGGGTTGGAGTTTTCCTTCTAGAACTTTCTGGAGTGCTGGATTTGTGGATATGTATTCTTTAAGTCTGGTTTTGTCATGGAATATCTTGTTTTCTCCATCTATAGTGACTCAAAATTTTGCTGGGTACAGTAGTCTTGGTTGGCATCCATGCTCCCTTAGTGTTCGTAGGATATCTATCCAGGACCTTCTGGATTTCAAAGTTTCCATTGTTAATTCAGGTGTGATTCTGATAGGTCCGCCATTATAGGTTACTTGGCATTTTTCCTTTGCTGCTCTTAATATTTTCTCTTTATTGTGTAGGTTTGGTGTTTTGGTTATTATGTGTCAAGGGGACTTCTTTTTGTGGTCCAGTCTGTTTGGTGTTCTGTAAGCTTCTTGTACTTTTATAGGCATATCCTTCTGTAGGTTGGGGAAGTTTTCTTCTATGATTTTGTTGAATATGTTTTCTGTACCTTTGAACTGTATTTCTTCACCTTCTTCTATACCTAGTATTCTTACATAGTGTCCCATATTTCCTGGATATTTTGTGTTAGGGATTTGTTGGACTTAAGATTTTCTTTGGTCGCTTACTGTATATCCACTAGCAATTCTTCAACAACTGAGATTCTCTCTTCCATCTCTTGAATTCTATTGGTTATACTCACATTTTTAGTTCCTGGTCATTTATCCAGCCTTTCTATTTCCAGCATACCCTCGTTCTGTGTTTTCTTTATTGTGTCTATTTCAGCTTTCATGCCTTAAACTGTTTCAAGTGCTTCCTTCACTTGTTTGGTTGTTTTTTCTTGGTTTTCTTTATATTCTTTAAGAGATTTGTTTACTTCTTGAATTTTTTGGTTTGTCTTTTCCTCCATTTCATGTAATTTTTGTTTGTTTTTTGTCTATTTCTTTAAGGGATTTTCTTGTTTCCTCTTTAAAAGACTCTATCATCTTCCTAAGATAATTTTTGAGGTCCATTTCTTCTTTATCCTCTGTGTTGGGCTTTTCAGATTGTGGTGGCGTGGAGTCCCTAGATTCCGGTGGTGTCATATTTGTTTTTCTGTTGTTGAGTGTGTTCTTACTCTGTCTTCTTGCCATCTCTTCTTCCAGTGGGTGCAGGTCGGGTCTCTATATCTCCTCTTGTCACCCAGTGGTGTATGTGGGACCAGACTTCATTGTCTGCAGCTCTGGATGGTCTTGCCTTTCCTGGTCATCTCCTCACTTGGTAGGGGTCAGGCCAGCTGCCACCACCAATCTTAAATGTGAATATTCTTATGAGAAAAGGCTTCCATTCATTTAACAAATGTTTACATTCACATGAATATTAAACAAATGCTTGTATTTGAGCAACATTTTTTAAAATATATGATTTAAGTTCAGTGTTAAGAAATTTGTCAGATGTCAACTGAATCTTTGAGTCTCTTTTCTGACACCTGAATTCATCCATTCATCAAATATTATGAAATATCTACTGAGATCTATATGTTATAGAATATCCTTCAAAATGGTCTGTCATTGTTATGCTTTTCCATATTAAGAGCTCCCAGAGTCCAGGAACTTTTTTCCACCTGAGGTAATTATAATTGTCAGAAACATCCATTGTAGAGAAAGCCTCAAAATCCTTAGAAAATAAAAAGAGTCATGTGTTAGATGATAGGTGGCAGCAAGCTTAGAAATACCACCTAACAGGTTAAGTGACAGTGAACAAAGCCAGGAGGTGTCTATTTGATATAGACACTGATCAAATGATCATCTAAAATGACAGAAAGAAACAATGAAGTCTTTAAAAAGAAACAAGAACATAAATGGAGCTTTAACTGTCAGCCAGAACCTAAGGAGTGGGAAGCAATTTTATATATGATGAACAAAAGAAAAACAGATATGGAATGCACTCGTGGGAAAGGGTGTTCATTTGGTGGTGTTGGGAATCCTGAAAGCTTGACAAAGGAGTTGATATGATGAGAACCAGGAAACTTCCCAAGGACATTAAAGTGCAATTGGTTTCCTTTTCACAAGGGCAGTGTTAATTTGAGCAGCAAATAAGTATTTTGCTTCAACCAGAAGATGAAAGCAGAAACCAAATAGTTCAGTCCAAAGCGGGATTTAGGCAAGAACCCAGTTCCAGAGAAGGATTTGAAGCAAGACCATGCCCTGTAGTAGTTGAATCAATGTTACTTGATTTATAAATTTGTCTATAAAAGTTGCCAGAAGCAACTGACCTTCTGCTCACCTCTTTGTGTAATGCAGTTTCTGAAGTTTGTACAAATTTATATTTTTTTTTACATTTTTCCAAAAGTGATGAAATTTTTATTTGATAGACAATTCTGGAAACACATTTCCTGTCAGGTAGACTCCATAAATAAACCTTTTAGTGTATTTTTTAGCTAATTTATATCTTTCTTAAGAATGCCCTACAGAAAGGCTGAGTTGGCAATAGGATAATTTTTTGGCTTTGTAGCCACCTAGTTGGATGCATGTAAGTTGCACAGACAGAAAATAGCTAAAGGTTGTCTTCTTGTGCCCTATAATACTACAGAGGCAATATTCTCTATTTTGGTGGCTGGATCAGGGAAGTATAGTCTGGCCCAACATTCACACAGACTTTTATTTAATCACATTGCAATGAAGTTCCAGGCAGAAACCCTGAGGGACTGTAATTCTTTTATTCCCTAAAGAATATAGAAGCAATCCTCAGAACGTGGCAGGTTTCACCTATTTGCTTACTTTGTAGTTCTCTCTGCCAACATAAACTTGAAACCCAAACTGACCTACTCATTTGGACTTGAAGACAGCTAAAAGAGTGATTCATACAAGACCTACTTATAAGTTCCTCTCTTCAATGTAAAAGAGAATACATGCATTCTGTACCCACTATTTTAATTGTTTCTCCCAACTAAAGACTGGTGATTAGCAGACTATCCAAACATATGTCTTTCCTCCCAAGTCTAGGATAGTATCAGCTCATCACCACTCTCTTACTTCATTTGTAACATGTTTTTTGAATACTAGAAAAATAAAAGAAAGAAAATATGACTTCAGAACAAAGAAGGGCATTGTCTGTTTCTGTGACAAGACACCATGACTAGGAAAATTCATAAAATAAATCATTTAATTTGGGCTTGCTTACACTTTCAAAGGTCTGTCTCATTATGCTCATGGTAGGGAGTATGGCAGCAGACAGATAGGCATGGTAGCTGAGAGTTCTACATCCACATTGTCAGGCAGCAGGAGAAATAAAAGCTCTGTACTTGGCTTGGGCTTCTGAAATCTCAAACCACCCCCAGTAGCATACTTTCTCTAATAAGGCCACACCTCCTAATCTTTTCAAATAGTGCAATTCCCCATAGTCTATAAAAGCTCAACACTAAAAGTTCAAAGTTTAAAATATCTTCTGAGACTCAAGGTAATATCTCAACTGTAACACCCTATAAAATAAAAATCAAAAAGCATATCACACATTTCCAACATACAATGGCACAGAATATATATTACCATTCCAAAATGAAGGAAAGGGAGCACAGTGAAGATATACTGGACCAAAACTAGAACAAAAACCAGCAGGGAAAACTCTGACCCTGCATCTCTACATGTGATGTCAAAACCCTCTTCAGATCTCCAACTCCTTTCGGCTTTTTTCACTGGAACATACTTCTCTTGAGCTAGTTCCACACCCTGTCTGCAGTTCTGCTTGGCAGGTAGCCATCATTATGGCTTCCCCAAAATTTTGGGGTCTCCAACACAATCCAGGCTTCTCCTTCATAGCTTCATACAAGGATCCCTCAGGGTCTACATGAAGGGACACTCATGACATGCATACCTGACCTTAGCAGCTTTTATTAGCCACAGAGAAAGATTCCACAACCCCTTTTTCATATCCTTGGCTCTAAAGAAAGAACCATGTGACTGAAGCTACAAAATTCTTCTGCTTGCTATGGCTGAAACATGGCCCCTTCTTTCAAATACATTTTTACCAAGTTTTTGTTTTCAATGATTTCCTTCACTGACTAAGATATTCTTTAATTCCTTTCACAGGTTTGACCTGGGTGGCACCTTGCCAGGTCACCACTCCCTTTATTTAAGATCATAATTTCAAGAAGTGTCACTCCCTGGTGACCAAACACCAAATCCTTAAGCTTATGGAGGCTATTCTCAATGAAACCATGACAGGAATAACAAATATTTTCAGACAGTACATATTCTCTTCCTTTTTGCAAATGTTGCATGCCTTTGGGAAGAGAGTACTTACTGTAAAATGATCAACCAGAGCAGTCAGGACTCAGTGTGATAATCCCAACAATTGCCATGAGAAACAAGGCTGTTTTAGGATCTCAGTCTGTTCCAAGAGATAGCCCATGTATTATTTTCAATCACCTAATCTGTATGTCACACATACATATTTCAGTTTTTATGGTTTAAACTGCTCTTTGTTGGAGGCTGAAGAGATGGCTCAAAGTTTAAGAGCACTTGTGATTCTTGAAGATGACAAGGTTTCTGTTCCTAGAACCCACAGGTATCTCAGAACCACTCATAATTCCTGTTTGAGGAAATCCAGTGCTCTCTGCTAGTGTATCCTAGGATAACAACAGGTTGCTAAGTGCATAATTAGGAAACAGGTGTTTACACACTTCAATCTAAATGGAGTTCAGAGTTACTCAAATATGTTTGCTTGCATCAAAAAATGTGCTAGGAGTAAAACTTAATAATGTAGAGTGGGTCCTTGCATGGCAGCCTCACAGCAGAGACAGAAAGATAATCACAGATAACTCTGTCTTCATGTGGCAGAGGAAAAGAGTGGGAATTCTTAAAGCCCTTGTTATACAGATAGTACCTGTGTAACCAAATAGTTCTCAAAGGCTCACCTTCTCAAACTACTATTAGAACCAACCTCCCACCATATCATTTGGCAGACGTGTTCAGACCATATCAGGGAATATAAGTTTAAAGTTTAATGAAAATATAGTATTTTCATTAAACAGATGAAAATGCCTCATAGAAATTACGGGAATGAGAAAACTGCTATTTTTGCATCTTTTGATCATCTTGTGATGACTAGCACTGAGTTAAAGGAGAAGAGCACAGAAGTAATGCAGAATATTCATTGCTAACTTCAAACCAACTACTGTCTCAGAAACCCTCTATAATTGCTAAGGCAACATGGCCTCTTCCTCTCCATTTTAAAAGTGAAAATGAAGAGGTTTGGTAAAGATTAGACCTTGATATAAAGTGAAGAACCATAATTCAAACTTAGCAATTCAACTCCAGATATTATACCTCTGGTCTCAAGGTATCACAGATTAAATATGTGACAAATATTTCCTAATACAGTACTTTATAAAATAAATTTGAGAACCACATCATAATTTTAAGTGCTCTAACAATCCCATTAAAAAGTGAGAGCAAGGCCGGAAGACAAAGTAGGCTGCTCTCAATGCTTACAGACTCTTTCTCCTCTCCCTGTTCACCAGACCTAATTCCCAGAGGCTTTCCCCTAACACTACAACAAAACAACAGCCTCAGTCTCTCATCCCTGTGCCTCCTATGTATTCCACAACTATTGGCTCCTGACATCTTCTCCCTTCCCTTGTGGCTTTATAGCATCCATCTGCTCCAGCAGGGAGCCCCTGCTCAAACACCAGCCATACCTACCAGATTAATAGGTACACTTCCCATGGAACTTCTCCACTCTCTTTGTAGCCCAAACCCAATACTCAGGATTGGTCCTAGTGCTAGAGCAAAGTATCACCTAGGATCCCCTTCTCCCAGCATTCAACATGAGCAAGCATTCCTGTGAACATACTTGCCAAGCAGGCCAATAAAACAGGCAACCAATGCACAACCAAACTCTCAAAAATCCAAAGAGAAAATAGAAACAAAGAAACAAAATATACAAACCCATAAGTCAGCACCTAAACCTATACTCACCCCAAACGCAGATGTCTAGACACCAGCATAAGAACATAATCAATAACAGCCGAGACAATATGTCTCCATGAGACCCCAGGTATTTTTTCTACCAAAGCAGGCCCTGAATATTCCAACATAGCCTAACCCCAAGAAAAAACCTTAAAAACAGCTAAATGAAGATGATAGAGGTCCTTAAATGGAAAATGAATAAATTCCTTAAAAAATCCAGGAAAAGAAAAATATAGATAACTGGAGAAATACATAAATCCCTCAAAGAAACCCAGGAAATAAACAATTGGAGGAAATAAATAAATTCATTAAGGAAAGCCAAAAACAAACCAACAAACAATTTAAGGAAACAAGATTTTTCAAGACCTGAAAAAAAGGAAATAGAAGCAATAAAGAAATCACAAAATGATAGAATCCTGAAAATGAAAAATATAGAAATTCAAAGAGGAACTACAGAGGCCAGATTCACCAACATAATACAAGAGAGGAAAAAGAGTTTAAGATTTTGCAGATAGAGCACTCAGACTCACCTCAAGTGGAGTGGCAGACTGAGGGTAGAGAGGGAACCAAGAGTGAGATTCTAGAACCCTGAAGAAAGTTCATTCCAGATGCAGGTCGACTCAGCCCCAGAGTCTGCTGTCTGCTGCTCATAAGAAACCCTGAGTCTGTTGAGATTGCTGGGCTACTACTGCACCAACTCAGGGCAGAGGTAAGCTGCTTTGGCTCCTGCTTTGGACCCAACTTCCACCTACCCACTCTGGGAACTCCTGTCCTGGGGTCTGCAGGCAGGTCAACTCGGCCTTTAAGGACCAAGCAACTCAGAGTCTTCTGACATCTCTGTGCTTGCCCCACTCCCCTCCCAACCTAGAAAGCTAGTGCCTCAGACCTGCCTGCACCCTTCAGAGTATCAGAGCCTCTTGTAACTACCAGAAGAGAACCTTGGACCCAAACACACCAGAAGAGGAAGAGACAACACCTGCAACCACTGGAAGAAGAGGTGGGAAGATGGCAATATAAGAACACATCCAACAACAGAAAAAATAGGGTAAATGATAAGGAACTATATATGCAAGCATAACCAACAGAATATAAGAGATGGAAGAGAGGATCTCGGGTGTTAAAGATATATTGGGAGAAACCAATTTATCAAGCAAAGAAAATCTTAAATCCAACAAATCCTAACACAAAAAAAATCCAGGAAATATGGGACATCGTGAAAAGACCAAACCTAAGAATAATAGTTATAGAAGAAGGTGAAGAAACCCAACTCAAAGGTGCAGAAAATATATTCAACACAATCATAGAAGTAAACTTCCCAAGCTAAAGAAAGATATGCCAATGAAAGTACAAGAAGCCTACAGAACACCAAATACAGTGGACCACAAAAAAGTCCCCTCCTCACATAATAAGACAACAAACATACAGAATAAAGAAAGAATATTAAGAGCAGCTAAGGAAAAGGCCAAGTAGCATATAAAGGCAAACTAATCAGAATTACACCTAAATTCTACATGGAAACACTGAAAGCCAGAAGGCCCTGGATAGATATTCTACAAATACTAAAAGACCACTGATGCCCAGCAAAGCTTTCAATAAATATAGATGGAGAAAACAAGATATTCCACAACAAAACCAGGTTAAAACAATACATACTCACTAATACAGCCCTGCAGAAATTACTAGAAGGAAAACTCCAACCTAAGGACTTTAACTACACTCACAAAAACGTAGGTAAAAATAACCCCGCATTACCAAAATACGAAAGAAAAAGCAGGGTAAATCCACATACAATACCACTACCAACAACAAATCAAAAACAAACAAGAATAAGCACATTTTCTTATAATTTCCTTGGCTAGTTATCAAGGGATGGAATTTTTTTTAAACCTTTGCTACTGACGTGGTGTTTTCTATGAAATTCTGAAGCCTTTAGCACATTTCCTGTCAATAGTTGATCAATTTCATCATTATCTTGTGCTAGAGGGCCTGGCAGACCTGGATGGGATTGGATGGATATATATATATATATATATATATATATATATATATATATATATATATGATTCCTATTCCTGGTTATGTTTTCTAGTTGAATAAATAAATAATAAAGTTAATTTTGTATCATCTGGTATGAATTCAGTGGTTTCAATATGAAAAACAACTCTTTCTGCATATTGTGATCCATGAGAATAGGATATAATTCTGGCTTTTGAACAGAATTATAAGGACTTAGATTCACTTTACTTAAATTTTCTGATTTGTAACCTGCATTTTCTGTTTGCATCAATACAGAATTTAGGAGCTCCTGATATTGATATTTCCCATACAATTCAAGGGAGGATCCAGATAGTTCTCATTTTGAATTGAATTCTATTGCATTTGGGATAATAGTTGTTAATCTCTCCCAAAAAAATTACTGCAAACTCTTTGCCAGGGTTCCCTTTCTGCCCATAACTTGACAAATTCATCCTTATTAAGAGGTACTATAATTTCTGCTGGGTCTGTTCCTTCTAATTGATGACTCAATTAATTTCCAATCTACATACATACAAGGTTAGGAAAATTTCACAGAAATTTTCCAAGTCCTTAAATTCATATGGAACCAGAAAAGAGCTCAGATAGACAAAGCAGTCATGACCAAAATGAATATGGTAGGATTGATATTCTAAATTCCAAAATATATTATAGATCTATAGTAATAACAATATTGTACTGTACCCCAAAACAGGCATGTGAGCCATCTTAGTTATATTTCTATTGCTGGGGAGAGACATCATGACCAAGGACTTTGCTAAATGTGTAAAGTAAACAAGTTGGGAGACAGCAAATATTTCTCCCCATTTTTCCAAATACTTGAAAGTAACTAGTTACTTTATTCATTAGTAGTTAACTAATTACTTTATTAATTAGTAACTATTTAGTCACTTCATTCACTAATAAAGCTGGTTTTGAATACCAAATGGCAGTTTATCTCCAAACAGGCAAACATGTTTTCATTTACATATTTTTTCTGGAGTTATTTTCTTTGTCCTGAACATTGTCTATTTGTACTAGCTAGGGAATATGTGCTTTGGTTAGTTTTTTTTATTTAATTTTTTTTATTCCCATTTCATCCTTCTTGGCCTTTAGTCATATGATATCTATCATTTTTACAATTTCCTCTCATATTAAAAGCATCATGATCAAGGAAAATCTCAATCTTCTTATCAGCCTCAACCCCTTGATAGATTAATGACATCAATACGACATCATGCTGAATCTCTTTCAAATTGATCTTTCCTCCATTAGAGTTCCCTTTTAAAATTCCATGTCTTTATAAGTCCGGCATGTGAGATTTTAACTGCTCTGTCACCGCTTTCTCTTCTTCAGTCAGTAGAATTAGCTCCAGGCCTGTCTGTTTTTGTAGTTCTTGAATCATGGTCATTGTCTTGCTCAGAGTAGCACAACTGCAGCTGTTGTTCTCTTTTTGCTCAATAGAAAGTGGCTTAAAGCATGCACACAAAGCTTCATATCGATACTTTATTGCTGATAATTCCTTTAAAAGTGCAACTTCATTTTTCTCTCCTGATGAATCTGGTTTATTAGTCTTGATTTCATATTCTAGCCTATATTGAATGTAATCCAAATCAGAATCAGCTTTCTGGAACATCAGCTCCAGCTTATCAACCTCTGCCTCCATGTTGAATAGTTGTGTTTTGGTCAGTTGTAAGTGCTGCTTTATGGATCAATGTTCTCAGCTTTGACCCTCAGACCATCTACTCCCAGTGGGTCTCTGGGTTATACTGAACATCTACACAAACATAAGGGTGTGTAAGACACTGGGTGACCAATTACTCATATGGGGTTACCCACCTTCCCCCACCCCTGCCCATGAACAAACAAAATTACTTCTGACCCAGAAATAGGATCTATTGGTTGGGTTTTTCTATGATGCCATTGCACATGGAGGGTGTTCCCCCAACACCTCCACACTGTTGGGTAAGAGGAAATGACTGCCTCTTGTTTTTGATGTCTTTATTAATAATCACACTGAATGTAACTGATTCTTTACTTTACAAAAATTTTATTATAAACAGCATCAAATATAGCAAAAAGGAATTTAAGAGTGGGTGTCCATTACATATCACTTAGCTTCACTAACAATTCATAATTAGAATTTTCAATCTGTAATCTTACTCTCTGTTTCCACATATATACTGCATTATTTTGAAACAAATCCCAGACTCAATATTACTTCTAATTTAAATATATCATTATGTAACTACAAAACATTGAAGCCTCTAAAATCAACATCTTATTACCATGTCTGAAAAGTTGATAATTCCTCAATGTCATCTAATTTCATTGTTAAAATAGTTTCTGTTGTTTCATATATTTTTCAAGAATAATTAGACTACCCCCAAAATATGTTTCATGATTCCTGTGCCCTACAAGGTTGGATTTTATTTAGGTTCAGTTTTGTGCCTAGAAGATTTCATAAAATGGTATTCTAGCCTTCCTGTTATAGTGTATCAGGAGATGCACACTGCCTGCTGTTATTATTGATCAAGGAATTCAGGTGTTGCCTTCCTGAGCATCCATTATAAAGTTCCCTATCAGCTTTTCAACTAACTCGCTTAGCAGGTTTTGAACTTAATTGCTTAGATCAATTATCTCATTAAGTGTTGAGACATTGATTTTCTCAATCTATCATTTTTCTCTTCATTTATCCCAAGGAATTTTCCTATAAGGAAAATTTTTGGTCAAATTCTTAGTTGTCTTTCCTGTATAACTAGTACCTTAAAACAAGTAAAAGACTGGAATTTTGCTGTTTATTTATCCATTTTAGAATAATTGACCATTTCTCTAGTACACCAGAGAGGTTATCGGTATAAATTCATGAATAATAATATATCATATATACCTCAGTCCATTTACAATGAGAACTTTCAAGTTAGTTTCTGAGTCTATGTTTTATTAATCATTTCCCCTTTTACATTTTTATTTCAATAAAATATTTTTGTGTGCTTCCCTTTGTCTTGTGCATTCTGTAATAACAACCCTTTCCTACAGTGTTAGTTTCATCATCATTGCTATTATAAATAATCATGACCAAAAGTAAGTTACAGACATTATAACTTATTTTGTCTTATGGTTCCAGATGTGGTAAGAGAGGCACAGCAGCAAAGATCAGTAGAAAGAAATTGAGAGGTAACATCCTAATCCACTCACAGGAAACTGAGAACTGGAAAGGGGTGAGTATACAAAACTCCCAAAGCCCACTCCCAATAATATACTTCCTCAAGCAAAGCTAAATGAACAAAGCAATGACTCTTAATTACACAGTGCTAGATGCATAACTCAGAGCATCACTCAGCCCTCATCAGAGAAATATCTTCTTGCCGTAGATTGTATTGGGAAAGATATTCAAAACTGGATGATGTGCAGATATCCTCAAGCCACTGGGATCTATGTAGAAAAGGAGACAGAAGTCCAGTAAGAGACAGAGGTGATGGATGGCTCCAAGGAAATAATGTCTTCCAGACACAATAGGACTGACACACAAATTAACTGACAGAGACCACGGAAGGATGCATGCATAAGACCTGCCCAATTTCAAACCAGATGAAATATCAACACTAGAAGGGGAAGTGAGCACAAAGTCTCAATCCTATCCCAGAAGCTATTTCTAACAGATAACTTCTGGGAAAAGGGAAATCAATATTCTCCAATAGAGTACCACTTGCTATAGTAAACAGACTCCACAGAAGACCCTATAACCAATAGTTGGCCAACACAAAGCAAATTCTGTCTTTGGTTTGGTTTGGTTTAGTTTTGTGGACTTTTTCTTTGGTTTGGAATGTTTTGGTCTTATAAACTTACTTGGTTTTGGTTTTTTGAGTGAAACAACATGGAATTTGATGGTAAGGAGTTGGGGACTATGTAAGTGCTAGAAATATAATCAAATATCTTGTATTAAATACTTTTTTAATAATACTTTTAATGAAAATTTTTATTTTATTTTTGAGGTTATAATATAATTATACAATTTCTCCCTTCCCTTCTATCTTCTGATGGACTCATCTTGCTTTCTTTCAAATTTGTGACCTCTTTTTTCATTAATTAACTTTTATAAATTTAACCTTTCCAGTCTGCATGATGTCATTTGTAGGTAAGTTTTCAGGGCTGACTCTTTGGTTCTGGATAACCAATTGCTGTGCTCTTCCCTGGAGAAGACTTTCTCCCTCTCTCAGCATTGCTTAGTTGCTTGTAGTTCTTGGTCTGTGGCTGAAACCTCACTGGCTTTCCCCCATCCTCTTTGGCATGTCTACCTTGGTAGTCCTTGTTCAACTCATGTTAAGCAGTCATGTTTTTGAAATGCTATGGGTGTAGCTTCTGATATTGCTAGGAGACACAATCTCACAGCAAACTCCCTGATGCTCTGGCTCCTACAGTCTTTCAGAACCCTCTTCCACAATGTTCCCTGAGCCTTACATATAGGAATTTAAAAATGAAATATTGGTTTCTCATAACATTAACAATTTAAAATATTTTTGTTGATCTTATCCAGCAAAATGATACATGTATCCTGCAACATATGTCCGTGTTACTGAGTTTTAAATGTCATTGAAGTAATTTCAGCCTGAAACTTCTTGATGCAGTTAACCACCTTCATGACACACAAAAGAAATTACTTTTTCTTAATTTTAATTTGCAAAGATCAATCCCTTGTTTTAATTCACATGGTTCAAAATTCAAATCTATGGAACAATGCCTAATAAGGATACTTTATGTGTCTGCGGTTTATGTCTACAAATATTTTTCATCCTTTTATATATGCACTACTCTATACCTTGCTATTTAAAGTTAATCATAGTACTGAAAACTATATTCGCTCCACACGTGGGTTCAATCCTCATTCATTTAGTATTTGCATAGTATTCTATTGTGTAGGAGAGCCATACCTCACCTTGCACTTTTATTTGTGTAATAACAGAGATAAATAAATAAACAGATAAATACAAAAGAGTACTACAGCTTTATTTGTAGGGATAGACATACAACAGTAACATTTTGTAAGAACTACATTTTCATTGTTCTACCCAAATCCATTCTGTTTTAAGATTTCTCCATGAACTATTCACAGTCACATTATTCAGAGGAAGTTGACCCAACCCTAGCTCTGTGGATATGCTTAACTTTTTATTTGTTTATAGATGACTATATCTTGGTCAATGAGACTCAATTTTTAAAAAATCCTACTCAGAAATTCTCCATAAAGTTACTTTCCTTCCAGAAGATCCCCTAGAATAGAAGGTATTTTTTATATCTCTTGATGTAACTCTTTCCACCCCAAGCCTAAACATAGTGGACAGGAGTAAAAGGTTTTACATACTTTAAAGCATGTCTTAGTCAATGAGTCAGTCTAACAACCATAAAGGATATGCTTCTTAGACTACCTGGCTAAGACATATGTGAGTTAATATGTCTGCTTGTTTAGTGCCAGCTACACCAATGCTTACTATTGCTTTGAGATAAACATCCTCAATATTAGAAAGTAGTAATTGCAGGAGCTACCCCTCTTCCTCTTCTCTCTTACCTGATTCACTTCTCCTGAACACACTGGGAAAGGAAGTTAAGGGAACTCACACCAGTTTCCAAATTAACAAAATATTCAGTTCATTCATTTGCTGCAATTTAATGTGGAAGCCTCCAAGCTCTGGCTCAGTGACAATACCTGCCTAAAATCCTGATTCCGCACCTCACCCCTCACTGTTAAAGTGCCTATAGCCACCTATAGCCACCGAATATCAACCTGTATTTACAGCTTGGGGTTAACAGCAACAAACCAAGAAAAACCTCATATTAGAGTGAGAAAGGATTCATTCATTTTCCTCTCCACGAGGAAGTTTCAATGACTTAATGATCCTAACCATACACTGTGTCACTGGACCCCTATCCCATTCCTCCTTTTCTAACTCATCTCTTCTAGGCCCTTCCACCATCTCAAGGTGGTAGATGATTCCAAAATTCCTATCACTTTACAATCCTGAGCAGTTAGTCTTTCTTTACTGAAACTTCTACTCTAGCAATTTCTTTAAACCTTTGTTTCAGCACTTAAACGGCTCATGAAGACACCTAAATCAAAGAATAATTCTGTCTCTGAAAAAAGTAGATGTTGTATTACTATCAGATCAACCCGCTTAAATTAGTCATCTCTTAAAATATCATTGATTTCATACTATAAACTCTTAAAATGGAAATTGCAATAGTTATTTAATGGCATTTCCAGAATTCTTTATCAATGATGTTGAAAATACAGTTAAACTCTACATCTCTGTGAATAATGTAAGTAACAATGTAAGATACATAGTAAGTGCTCAGTTGGTACTAGCTGCTGCTAGTGCTATTCTTTCAGCAGGTATCTTTGATCTATAAAGCTTGCTTGGACTTGCTGCCACAAGGAGATAACAGTTCTGATAATATACACTCCTAATGCCAAATGATAGTTATGACCTCAGGTAGCCCCTTGCTTGTAGTGACATGTTCAGACAGGATGTCCACACTTAGGAAATTAGTAAGAGTGCCTTATAAACACTAGTGAATGGTAATGGATTGATAATATAAGGTTCTCTCATTTCACTTCCCAGGCTATGGACATTGTTAAAGTCTGAGATGAAACTAAGGCACCCAGTATGTTTAAAAATCCTAGAATGAGGCCTGTTTTGATTCCCATGGAAGATACTGCTACTGCTGTCCCCCACTTAGACACTGATAGAGGAATAACACCACTATCAGTTGAAATCTGCACAATTGCCTCTGACATATACCATATTCTGAATTTGTGGGAAACTACATATATAGGATGAATATCTTGCTCTCAATATACAAAAAATAGCAGAGTTCTCCTTGTCCCCTCCCAGTCTCCACTCTTCCTATCTTGTCCCTGATAAACATGAGCTAACCTCTAGGATATTTATTTCATTCAGAGGTGAGTGTTGTCTTGCTATAGTGAGTCAGTAGGTTAAAAGGTCACCCCGAAGCCTCTGATCCTGAACAGAACATTCTCAGCATGCTCCAGGGACAACACAGAAACACAGATAGCCTTTCTCTCACTCCTTCTCCAGTTTTTCCTACATCCTAATGAAATAGTGAGGCACAGCAGCTGCCCCAGGGGTTCAAATGACAACCAGAAAAAATAGCTGAGGGCAGAGCCTACATACCAGGCATTACACAGACATGGAGCAAGGTCACTGAAGCTCTTATAGGATAGCAGAGAGCTAGTTTCAAGTAAAAAGAACTCTGCCTTTCTCATGGAAATGTCAAGACAATATTGGTGGTGGTCTCAAGGATAACTCACAGAATTTGACAGCCTGCCGATGAAACCTTATCAGAAAGAGAAAACAGTTAAGGATCAACAACAGTCTTCCATTTGGTAAAGCAGAAGCAAGCTGGTCCCTGAATTCATGGGTTGTATAAGGATCTGGCTGGTACAATCCACAGAGGCGCATGATGCTAGTCCAGGGAACCCTCCAAGCAAAGATTGGGATAACTAAGTCTCTAAAGAATAGAAAACAATACAATACAAGGAAAACAATACAAGGAATTTTTGTCAACTAAACACTGAAAATCAGAAAAACCTCTTGGCCAATATATTCATAATTCCAGAGCTCCAGCTCTTAGAAATAAGCCCCAAGGAATGAGTTCACCTCCAGAGTTTCTCAACATTCTACCAAAAAGCAGAATTACAATGAAAGAAGAAAACCTGGTGCAGGGACCCTGACCACTAAGAGACCTGATCATTATTATTTAAAAGAAGTTTCTTTAAAAAAAGGAAGTAATTAAATGCACCTGTACTAAAATGATTACTTGGCTATTATCTGCCCACACAGACAAACGGAGAACCATAAAGTCTGAAGTGTAGCAAACAGGAGGCCTAATTGTCTCCTGTAAGAAATGGCTTTGTTTTACCTAGCACTCCATCAAAAACACTAAGTGTTAATGTGCTTCATATAATCTATCTGGCCAGCTAACTAGTTTAATTCATCACACACCATGAGAAAGAATAAAAGCAGGGGGTTAGTGACAAGTTAATGGTAGAAGCAGGAAACAAAATGGAGAAACATACTTTGATTGATGGTGCAGAACTATTAGGTACTACTATAGATGGACTCTGTCTAGCCTTATATAGTAGCCAATCAAAGCAAAATAGATCTAGTAATTTAAACCTTTAAACGTATTCTTTCCGTTAAAAATTTTAAAGGCCAGTGGGCGTATTGCATTCCTATGGAACAATAAAAGTTCATTACAGCCAGCTCTCACATATCTACAAGTAGATTAAGTATAACAAATCTTCATTTCAGATCCTTATTGGCTTGCAATGAACCCCCTTTGTTGTAAAACTCTGCTTTAGCTTTCTTCATGGTTTCCCATACCAGATGCAACTAAATGGAGGAGTAGCCTCACTTAACATATACCAGGCCAATGTGAAAATTTCTAAATTGGATCATACTGAAGATATTAATCTGTTGGAAGAATAGTTTAAAGTTTATTTAACATACTGTGTTAGGAAAACAGGAGACTGTGATGGGTGGGGAAAGTATCTCAGTCAGCTGCTGGCTAACTGAACTCAAAATATCCACTTCTAACTTGACACCTTCTTCTATGAAAACTGGAAGGCTTTCACAATTGGGAGAGTCCAAGCACATGACTCTGACCAAGGATAAGTCAGATGTCTGCTAGCAAGTTACTAGAGAAGAAAGCAGATAGAAACACCTACTTCTGTTTCCTTTTCCCCTTTTCCCTTCCTTTCTGATCTTGTAATGCTGATGACTCTAAACGTCCAAAAGCATGACCGTGACTTCAATAAACCATGAAACAGACCCCAAAAGCTGCTTGAATTCTAGGCTTTATTTTTTAATACTCATTGTATTTGAAGCCAGCTTTTAAATTTTAATTATGTGAACATGTATGTGTACAGGTCTAAATGAGTAGGTATGTGTTCTGGCTTACAGGTACCTGAGGAGAGATCAGATCCCCCTGGAGACAGTCGTGTTGAGCTGTCAGATATTAGTGCTGCGAACCAAACTTGGATTCTTTGCAAGAGCAGTCAGTACATGCTTTGAATTGCTGAGCCAACACCAATGCCAAAAATTATAAAAAGCTAAATTTCCAAATTTGTGACCTTACATGAGTTTGGTATGATATTTCCAAAGCATTTTTTTGGGTAAATACTCATGAATCTGACAAAATTGCATATTGACCTACTATTTACATGGATTGAATAGGCTGCCAATAACTACCCTTACCAAATTTTTCCCTTGCATTTCTGGATGTTGGATTTAAATGGAAAGTTTAGACTACGTAGCATAATTAGCACATCATATCAGCAGAACACTTACAGTATTTTTAATGGTCTATTTTGTTTTAGGCATGCTATTAACATAATCCCTGAAATATAAGCACATATTTTAAGTAATTTACTGAATAATTATTTTAACAACTAAACACTAAGGAGGTTCATGGTCTACCATATTTCCACTAAGTTTTCATCTAAAACTGGCAGTGCACTAACCAGAAGTGTCCTCAATAGTAGCAAAGGTGACAGAGCTGGAAGACTATGTTCTATAATGCAAAGTGCACTGAGTTATGTTCAAAACCATGAAGCTCTAGCTCAGAAAATTCTAGTTATTCGATTTCTAATGTACTGTTACTACTGGTTTCTTTGAACTGAGTGTCTTCTGGTTCTTAGCATCTCATTTAGAGAAAATTTGTGCAAAGAAGTAATGACAAATCACACAGCAGTAATTTTATTCAGAACCAAAGACACAATACAAGTCACATATGCTACAAGAAAGCAAGAAGCTTTGGATTAGATTTATTAGCAAGCACTGAATCACTATTTAGGGCTCTGTTTTATGATGTAGGAAGAGGCAAAAGTGATGCTAAGGAGCAAAGCATGGGTAGCTTCCTGTTTTGATTGACAAGTTTGGGCTAGGTGATCCTCTATTGCTTAGGTGGTAAACAGGATACTTTCTCTAAAAGTTCATTACCGGGATTCAGTGTGCCTTTAATTGCACACATTACCAAAACCAGTTCAGTCTTTGTCATTGTGGTGGTTTGAATAGGTATAGTCACCATAGACTTACGTTTCGAATGCTTGGTCTATATGGAGCAGCACTATTAGGAAATGTGGTCTTGTTGGAGGAAGTGTGTCACTGTGGTGATGGGCTTTGAGTTCTCCTATGCTTGAGCTAGTCCCAGTGTGGTGCACAGTCTCCTTGTGATGCCTGTGGTTCAAGATGCAGAACACTGAGCTCCTTCTCCAGCACTGTGTCTGCCTGCATGCCACGATGCCTCACCATGATGATGATGGGATAACCTTCTGAAACTATTTGCCAGCCCCAATGTTTTCCTTTATATGAGTTTTTATGATCATATTTTCGCTTCACGGCAAAAGAAACTTAAACTAAGCTAGAAATTGGTGCCATGAACTAGGGTATGGCTGTGATAGGCCTGACCATATTTTTGTTTGGAGAAGTTTGAAATTTGGACTTTGGAAGTTTGGATTAGTAAAGCAGTGGACTGCTTTAAGCACTGCTTAATGTGCCATACTTGTAAGAGTGTGGAAGACGGAGGTGTTGGAGGTGATTTGAACCGTGGGGGTCTGGCTCAAAAGGTTATAATAGAACAGAATTTTAGTAAGTTGCCTAAAGATTATTCTTGTGATATTTTAGGTGGAAATGTGACTGTTTTTACTCTTGTCTTAAAATTCTGCCTGAGACTAAAGTGAAGAGTTTTGGATTAAATCCCATGGTAGAGAAAGTCTCAAAAGAGACTAGTATTGACTCTATCATGTGGTTATTATTGGTAACTCTTACAAAGATAAATAATGAAAATGAGAAAACCGAGAAAGGAAAAACTATAAATGTATAATTTGAGGAAAAATTGGTTACCAAGAATAGAAATTGAGCTAAGTCCTCTGTCCAAGGAGATAAACAGATTAATATAAAAACTGATACTAAATGGAATAAAACGAATGGTGACCTCAAGGCAAGAACCCCCCCTCCCAGCTAAGCTTCTAACTTGTGAAAAGGAATTAAAGAATAGTTTAGGTCCAGGTGTGGAGGTACATGCCTTTAATCCCAGCACTCAGGAGAGGGAGACATGCAGATGTTTGAGTTCCAGGCCAGCCTGATAGCAAATTCCAGAACAGCTAAGTTTAGGAAGGGAATGAAACCATAAAAAAACAGACAGCTGATGAAGATGTAATTGAATATGAGGATCATGTTTCAGCCCTAGTACACAACAGAACTTGGCAGCTTTGGCCATATAGTTCTGGCTTTAGAGTCAAGAATATAATAAAGGGGCTATAGAAGATCCCTCCCTGACTAAGAAAAGCCGATGAAGGCAGGCATGTTTCAGAGATGTCACTATATGGAAGCCAAGAGAGTCCATTGTGTGAAGCCATGAAGGTGAATACTGGATTGCCTTGGAGACTCCAATATATTAGCAATGTCATTCCATGAGATGCCTGCCGAGGAAAGCTGCTAGCAGGGACTAGAAACAGTCCAAGAGAAAGAAGTGTGCTGCAATCAACAAATCAGAAAGGAGATAGAGATCTAAAGAGCACTTTGACATCAGACATGGAGATGCAAAGCTTGGAGTTTTCCCAGCTGATTTTTGGTCTTGCTTCGGTCCAGTATTTTCTCACTATCCTCCTTTTCCTCCATTTCCTCCATTTCCTCCACAGGTAATGTATATCCTGTGACACTATATGTTAGAGTTATATGATCTGGTTTTTTATGTAATTTTACAGGAGATTACAGATAAGAGATAACATGAATATCAGAAGATACTTTGACTTTTTTCTTCAAGACAGAGTTAATACTTTTGACTTTTAAATATTGTTGAGAGCCACTATAGGTCCGAGAAGAGATCTGGAACCAGGGAGATCTCCAGAGACCTACAAGGATGACACGATCTGACAATCCAGGCAATGGTGGAGAGGATAACCTAAAAGCCCTTCCCCTAAAATGAGATTGATGACTTCTCTTTATGCCATCCTAGAGCCCTCATCCAGTGGCTGATGGAAGCAGAGACAGACATCCACAGATATACACTGAGCTGAAATCAGGAATTTAGTTGAAGAGAGGGAGGAATGAAGAGCGAAGGGGTCTGTACCAGGTTGGAGAAACCCACAGGAACAATTGGCCTGAACAAGGGAGAGCACATCGACCCCAGATGCTGTCAGGGAGACCAGTACATTACTGATCCAGACCCCTGAACATGGATGTCAATAAGGAGGCCTCTGCACTCCAGGGAGCCTCTGGTGATGGATTAGTATTTTTCCCTGGTGCAAGAAGGGACTTTGAGAGCCCATCCCACATGAAGGGTTACACTCTGGCCCTGGACACAAGGGGAAGGGCCCAGGACCAGCACAGGAAGATTTGGTGGACTTTGCAGAGCCCCTATTGAGGGCTCTACCCTGCCTGGGGAGTGGTGGGTGGATGGGGTGGGGGGTAGGTTGGGAGTGGGGGAGGAGGGATGGGGGTGAGGGGAGGGAGAGGAAGAAGGGACTTACATGTGAAACAAGCTTGTTCCCTAACTAGAACTAATAAATAAATTAAAAAAAAAACATTGTTGAGACTGTAATAGAATATGGGAGTTTTTTAAGTTGGACTAAATGTGTTTTGTATTATGTTTTGGCTACACGCCTATGAGGAAGGGAGTGGAATAAGGTGGTTTGAATAGACATGACCCCTATAGGCTCATGTGTTTGATGCTTGGCCTATTTGAAGTGGCACTATTAGAAGATATTTCCTTGTTAAAGTAGTTATGGCCTTCTTAGAGTAAGTGTGTCACTGTGGAGGCAGGTTTTGAGGTCTCATATGCTCGAACTGCTCCGAGTGTGGTACACAGTCTCCTTCTGCTGCCTGCTGATCAAGATATAGAACTCTTAGCTCTGTCTCCAGCACCTATAAGTCACTATGCTCTGTCATGATGATAATGAACTAAATCTCTGAAACTATAAGCCAGCCCCAATTAAATGTTTTCCTTTTTAGAGTTGCCATGGTCATGGTGTCTCTTCACAGCAATAGAAACTGAAACTATGGCAGTTAAGCTTTAGTTTTAGGATATGGTTCAGTATACACTTGGTTACCAGCAAGATGTTGCTAAGGTGTTGTTAGGGAAGAAGTCATTTACTGTATATCTTGGAGTACTATATATATGGCTACATTTGGCGAGGAGTTCCAGGTTGCTCTAAGCTATCTTGGCTTGCCTGCCTTCATATCACTTTTTATCTCTGCATACCAATTTTCTCATTTGGCATTAAAAATGGCAATGATGATGCAACAGGAGAAAGGACAAATAAAGGAAAAGTTTACAACTATTCCCCAATTTAAAGTTTAAACTATAAAGTAATCTGCAGATGTAGGGTATAAACTTTGTTACCACAATTGACTTTAGACAATCTTAAGATATATGGTAGGTTTTCTGATCCCACTTACATGCAAATTATAGGAACATAGTGTTTTCTAGCAACTCAGCTCCTTATACAGACATAGCAAGAACTCTCCTGTTAATCTGCATTCCCAGCCCTCTATATTTTTTAATTTATGCATTCACTTAACTAATATTTACTAAGGGCTAACTGTAGCCACATTGTAGAAAAGACATTAAGATATAAAATAAATTCTTCTGAATTCCAAAAACTCAAAATCTTCTGAGACTGGTGCCACACACCTGTAACCCCAGCATTTGGTAGGTGAAGGCAGCAGAATCAAGAACTTATACTTAGCTGAACAGTGAGTTCAATGACAGTCTAGGATGTATGGCACCCTGTATCTGAGTTATAATAATACATTATGAAGCATTTAGGTATATTTGTATCAAAATTATTTGGATTGTTGGCAGTCATTAAAGGGTGTGAATAGGAAAACCTTGAATCTCTTACTTAAAATCTGAGAGCTCCGGGTGAAATAAAGAAAGATGAAAAAAGCTGCATAAAGAAAACTTTCCTACATGTCACAGTTTGCTTGGAACTTGCTGTCCAAGGAAGGCTTCTCCAGGAGATAAGTTTCTGAGTTTCTTTGGTGCTCCTCAGATGATGTATTGTCTTTGTCTGTTGAATCCCCAGTGGCAATCAACTATTAAAAGATTATTACATTATTAAATATAATAAGTCTCCTTATCCAGTATTGTTTAACGTATTATTTACTCTAGGAAGCACTATGGGGTACCATATTTGCCCTCCAGTCCAATTCTGGACCTCACATCCTATGCTCAGGCCTGGTATGTGAGTCTACCTGATCCTAACCTACATGCATGTTCCCTGATCCTTACACTAAGTTCTACAACAAGGGCCCTTGAACAAACTGGTAAGACCCAGATCAAAGTAATGATCACTGCCTAGACCTGTCCTGGACTCTCTAGGTTTGGGTGGGGTAGCATGCCCTGTGCATCAACCTGGCCTTCTGTGTCTATATAGATCAGTTATATAACCAACTAAAGAAGTCCAGGTCTCATCACAAAACACAAAACAAAATTCAAAGAACTATGTCTCTCCTCAAAGCCACCATTCATATAGAAGTGTTCTCAATGAGAAGTACCTAGTTGAATCTCTGCACACAGAACTTTAAAAAGCAGTAAGTTTCATCAAAGAATTCAAATAGTTAAGAGAAAATGTAAACATCTTAATGAACTTAAAGAGAGTAACTGTTGATACATATTGCTCTCACTCTTTATTAAAGAAGTTTATTTTTGCATCACACAGAAGTCCTTACAGAAAGTCACAACTGGTACAAATGCAGAACAGGTGATTCTGGGAAACGGCTCCTACACTAAACCAAGGATCGGGGAATATCATGAAAACATGTGCAGAAAGAATGTAAGGGCCACAGAACCAGGAATTCTGCTGCAAGATTGTGTCTTCTATCCATTACAGGGAATGAATCTGATCAATAAGGCTACCTAAATAAGTCCTGTGTAGTAATAAGACCATTTCATATACCATGTAAATGAGGGAATGACATCCTGTATAGCAGTATGAACAAGGCACAACGACATAAAGCAGCCTGGCTTGTTCCTTGAACACACAAATATTTTACTGTAGCTGAAACATCCATGCTATAAGTAATTAAGGGAAGCAAAAGATGCTATCTACATCATATCTGTGAGAAACTCTCAGGTTCCATGTTAAGGAATTAGTATGCAAAGGGATCTACTGAAATCAGGCTTTAATCTGATTTTAGGATCCAGTGATTGTTAGGGAGGGTTTAGCCAGAAAAGGGATGCTCTATGCTCAGTAGAGCTGGACGGGAGACCATTTCTAAGCTGCCCACCACTTTAATTATGCATAAAAGCTAAGACTCAAACACCATATCCAAAAGCAAAATAGAGATTTTTCAAGCATTTAAGTCCCTGAGAACTGAAGAAATTGGTTTTCTGTTTGCTTCCTTGCTTTTGTTAGTTTGTTTTGGGTTTGGGGGGCTGTTTTGTTTTGAGACAGTTTCTTTGTGTATCCTTGATTGTCCTGAATCTAACTCTGTAGACCTCACTGACCTTCAACTCACAGAGATCTGCCTGCCTATGCCTCCCTAGTGCTGGGATTAAAGGTGTGTGCCACCACCACCAAGCAGGGATGGTTTTTAAAGCCTTTTATATCCTGGAAACGGACAGATAAAGCATCTTCCTAGCTGTTCTCTCATCCAGGAAATACCTGGTAAATCATAGCACCCAGAGGAACCAATTGTGATGTTGCTGTTGCAGACCTGGAGTTAAGGACTCCAGCAAGACTCTCTCAAAGCAACACTCTGGCTAATCCCATGTCCAAAATTCTACTATAAATCCTGAGGGTCAAGTTCAGGGGCATGCCTGCATAGACATGACAGCAGCTAGAAAGAGCATGAGGAAAAGGGCTAATGAGGAACAGAGAAGTTTGTTGCTTTATGGTTTGTTGTTGCCTCTAGAGGCCACACCCTCCAGCAGCATTGGACCTTGGAGAACAGAGTAAACAATGCTAAGCAGCTTGAGTGCACTTTCTTAGCAGTGTATAGAAAGATGGAGTTATTCTGCCAGTGAGTTAGGAGATGGGGTTACTGAGTCGGTGTCTTGCTCAGTCATCATCAAAGAAGCTTCCTCCTACAGTAGATGGGAACAAATACCAAGACTCATAGCAAGACAGTGTTCCCAGAGTGAGAGAGAGCTTGGAACACTCAGTCCTAAATGGGATGTCTCCGTCAAAGTCCTCTCCAAGGGGCTCAGAGAACCTTGCAGAAGAGACTGGAGAAAGAGTATAAGAGCCAAAGGAATGGAGGACACTAAGGAAATAAGGCGTTCTAAACACAGCAGGACTGGTGCACATATGAACTCACAGAGATGGGCAGTATACACAGGGCCTACACAGGCCTGCACCAGATTCGGTTCCAGTGCTTCGAGGAGAAGCACACACAAACTCCAGTTTCTCACCCAGAACCTGCCTCTAATTGATAACCACTTGCAAGCAAAAGATTACTTTTTTCACTAGAGTTTCACTAGGGGTATTAACCACCCTTAAGGACGGGCCCCCTGGCTAGCAGTAGATAGCCAACATGAAAGGAACTCAATGGCGTCTTTGGAGGGGCTTTGTCCCATTTAGTCAGGAAAAAAAATTTTAATGTTTAACCCTACAGGTAGTTTGCATATTATTATGCTTCTAGTTTGTGTTATTATGGGATTCCTGGGTGTGTGGATGTGTATGTCTGTCTATATATGTATATTTCTTCTGATTTTTCTTTGGCCCTTTTGTTTGTTTTGTCCTGTTCTGATTTTTGTCTTGTTCTCTATTATTTTATTGTATTTTAGTTTTTATTATTCTTTTCCTGCATATTTGTTTTCTAAAGAGAGTCAGAAAAGGGCGAGTTCTGATGGGAGGGAAGGGGGGAAAGGATCTCAGAGTGTCTGGAAAGACAAAAAGATACAATAAAATAGTGCAAAAACATCTATTTTAGTAAAAGAAAAATATGGGGGAAAGTTGTGCATTTATCATTTTCTCACTTGTAAAGGAGGTACTAGTTATTTAGACCACACACCACACACCACACACTGCTGGGAAGAAATATTTATTTTTCTAACTTAAGCATTCCTATTTGGTAATAGGAGTTTTATCTTAGATAGCTTAGTAGAAACTTGGGCATCCCAGGGTTGTCTGCTATTATTATCTGTGTCTATTCCAAAGGTATCAAGCTCCCTATGTGGTCACTTTTTTGGTCCATTGGTCGTCTCTCAGATGTTGAAAAGCCTTCACTAAAGGGTATGGGGGCTGTTAGAAGCTCCACCATAAATGGCAGAGGTGTCATAAAGTCAGTAGGACTCTCTTGGGTTGTCTTTAAGACATAACAAAGACAGCCAAAAGCATGTAAGCAACATCTTCCAGGTCTGAGAACCCAGGAACAGGTGCATCTCTCTGGAGAGCCCCCATTGAGGTGTATGCCCAGAATAAATGCCCAGCAACCAACTCCTTAGATTTCTACACAATTTCATTGCCTGATAACAAAAATCATTCTCTGGTTCATATGGCTACATAAAGCTAGCTCCTTCTCATAACCTGTTTCTGACACATACACAATGCCCAAGTTCTGACAGTCCTAATGACTTTCCCTACCTCAATCCTCAGGATTTTTTAAATTCTGTTATGAGTTTCAGAATAAAATTAAAAAGAAAAACACCAGTCATTCTTACATTGTTCTTTAAAGTTCTCTTCTATGCAGCTCTACAGCAAAGTTAGCCACTGGTAAAGTTAATCATTGGCTGAATGAAGAAGAGCCAAAAGTCCCAAAATTTGCTCATGAAAAGCACAGCAGTTGATATGTCCAAATTTTAGCCCACAATATTGAAACTGATGAATTAGAATGGTACAGCTTTTCTCCTTCTTCTTTCCAGTTCTCTTTCCCATTCCTCCCTCTCTGCCTCCCACCCAATGTAGTTTGGAGTTCCAACAGTCTTCTGAATAGGTGCACCATGCTCCCTCAGTTGATAAAAGAAGATACAAACAAAGTAATACCAAAATTTTTGGGGTGGAGAAATTTGTTGGCTCAACTGTTGTTGAGCCAGTTCATCTCTGAATTTCACAGAAAGGGGGGCACACTTTTGTTTCTTCCTTCTCCAGTTATAAGTGAGCCTCTGTGTAGTTCCTTCTGGACCACTAGAAATTTCTGGAGACAAAGCTTCAGGAAATTACAGGTACTTAGAATGTGGAGAGTCTTTAGGCAGCAGTGGGAAGCTGATTGAATCCCAAAAGATCGAAGAAATAAATCACAGAACTCTAGGAAGAAGAATCAGATTCAGTCCAGTAGTTGAGAAAATACACAGCATGTCAAGGGGAAGAGAAATATTGAAGATTTCCCCAAAATTCCATTCCTGGGTCCTCAGGTATGTGGTAAAGATCGAAATAGAGCTGAGCTTTCTTGCTTGGTATCGGAAGAGGCAGACATGTGCATTATAGTTTTCTATTAACTTGCCTCCTTGAAAGCAGAGATCACTCTTCATTCATTCATTCATTCATTCACTCACTCACTCACTCATTCACACATTCACTGATATAACTGTCTTCTTGGTAGCCTTAAGGAAATTAACTGACATATCCTGTAATATCTGAAAAGATGGCTGTTTTACTTACTATTCTTTTTCAGTAAGAAGACACTATGACAAAGGCAAGCATTTAATTCAGGGTTTGCTGACAATTTTAGTTCATGATCAGCACGGTGGGACGCATGGAGGCAGCAAGTAGCCATGGCACCTGAGCAGCAGCTGAGAGGTCATATCTGATCTGGAAGTTGCAAGCAGAGAGAAAGTGCTAACTGCAAATGGTGTGACTTTTGAAACTTCAAAGTCCACCCCCAGTGACTTACATCCTCCAAAAAGGCCATACCTTCTCATCTTTCCCAAATGGTTCCACCAGACTAGGACCAAGCATTCAATATATGAGCCTATGGCACCAATCTCATACCACAATGCCACAGATGGTACTTTTCATTCTGCTATTTGGTTATCTCCATTAAAAAGAATATTACAGAACTGTAAGTGTTATGTTTTTCTTAAATAATGTTGGAAACTTTGCATACACTTGAAATTCTGATTTCTGGGGTTTTTTTTATTTGATTTTGTTTTTGTTTGCATGGACCTTTGGAGTCAAGGGATTAATATGTGGTCCAGGCTGGCCTTAAACTTATGATCCTTCTGGCTCAACACAGAGCTGCAACTACAGGTGGTATCCCACACCTACTATGCACAATGCTCCACTATGTGTCTCTGTACTACATATTTTAGAACATAATTTTGGTGCAATTAACATATTAACATATTAACAAATCACTAGTGATTTGACTTTTAGAATATTATTTCTTGGGGTCTTTTGATTCATTTATCAATTACTTTGCCAACAACATGATGTCATTGAAATTAATAGCTCTCACCTTGGCTATACAAAAGCTTTTTAGTTTTATGAGGGTCCACTTTTCTATTGTTGTATTTAATTTTTTGGAAAATGGAGTACCATTCAGAAAATTTCTTTCTTCCACCAATACCTAACAGGATACCGATTATGTTTTCTTCTAGCAGTTTCAGTGCATCAGGTTATACATTTAGATCCTTGATCCATCTGATATTAATGGTTTTTTTGTCAAGGGACAGATATAGTTCTAATTTCATTCTTCTGTGTGTGTGCACTATTAGTTTTCCAAGTTTAGCTTGTTGAAGGTGCTATCTTTTCACCAGTGTATGCTTTTCTTATCTTTGTCAAATATCATATGGCTGTAGTTAGGTTCACTTGTGTTTGGGTCTTCTATTTTGTGACATTGGTTTACATATCTGTTTTATGGCAGCACAGGTGGCTTTTGGTACTGTTACTCTGTAATATATCTTGAAATGTGACATAGAAACCCCTCCAGCACAGTTTTGTGTTGCTGTTGATTGCAGGGGGATTGTGTTTGCTATCTTTGGTCTTTAGAGTATGTCTAGGATAACTTTGTCAGGATGTTTATGTTGTTTACTTACCAAAAAGCTATTGGTATTTTTAAGTTGATCTTGCCACTTTGCTACAATTGTTGATCAGTCCTATAAACTTTCTGATGTAATTTTCGTGTTTTCTTAGGAATAATACCATATCATCTGTAAATAAGATATTTTGACTTCTTTTCCTATAGTTAGATCTTTAATTTCTTTCTCTTGCCTTATTGCTCCACCTAGTGGTTTAAGCAGTATATTCAAGAAAAGTGGGCCTTGTGGATGGACAACGCTACTTGATTATAGCAGGATTTCCTATTTAAGATGATGTTGGAAGTGGGTTAATGATATATATCCTGTGTTGTATTGAGGTATGTTCCCTCCAGTCATATTCTTTCTAGGACTCTTATTATGAAGGCATATTGGATTTGGTCAAGTGAGTTTTATGTATCTGCTGAGATGGTCATGTGATTTTTGTCTCTAAGTCCACTAATATAATTTGTCATATTTATTAACCTACATATGTTCAACCTTCCTTGCATCTCTAAATAAAGACAACTTGATCATAACAGAAGTTTTTCAAGTCTCTCGTTGAGGATTTTTGCAGCTATATTCATCGGGGATATTGGCCTACAGTTTTCTCCTTTTGTTGTTGTTGTTGTCCTACATCTACCTGGTTTGAGTATTAGAGTATTACAGCAGAGTGACACTGGAATCATAGGGTTCTGGGAGAGCTTCTTCTTTCCCCTTTGCGATTGTTTATTTTGGATGGTTTAAAAAGGATTGTATATAGGTCAACTATGAAAGTCTAGTTGAATTTTGCTAAAAGTCTATCTGGGCCTAGGGATTATGTTATCAAAAGGCTTTTTATTACTATTTCAACATTTTTTGTTATGGGTCTGTTTAAGTTGTTGATTTCCTATAAATTAAATGTTGATGGTTTGAATGAGTCTATAAATTTATCCATTTGTTTGAGACTTTCCAACTTAATGGAGTAAAGGTTTTTAAAGTATTCCCTTATAATAAACTGAATTTCCTTTTTGTTGGCTGTAATGTTTTTTGTTCCCTTCTAATTCTGCTCATTTGAGTTCTTTTTTTTTTTCTTTGATTTTTAGTTATTTGGCCCATGATTCTGTCAATCTTGTTTATTTTCTCAAAGAACTTTTAGAAACTATGTTAAGTCTTTGTCATGTTTTCTTTGTTTTATTGAATCAATTTCAGTTATGATTTTTATTATTTCTTGCATTCAACAGGATTTGGATGTTTTGTGGTTCCAACATCTTGAGTTGCATCAAGTTGTTTTTGTTCTCTTTCTGTTTTTGTTGTTGTTGATGATGATTTTAATGCAGGCACTTAAAACTTATGCTGCTCCATAAACACCAAGCCAGCCACAAATCCTTTATCTACAGTGGTGTACTGCCTGCATGATATGCTAGCACAAGCCTGGTACAAAGCTTGTGGGAATCACCAAGCAATAAGTGATCTGACTTAAGGACCACTCAACACTATGGACCCTTACCCAAAACTGCTTGGGAGACCAAGAACCTGAGTCAATAAATAGCTAAGAGACCTAGGGGAAAGGTGAATAATATTGCTTAAAAAGGAGAGAAAAATAAAGTAGTGATAAAATTACTCTGAATTATATTCTGCTATACTTGTAGATCAATTCCCTGTTCTGTCATCATTAGAGAAGCTTCTTTGTGCAGCAGATGGGAATAAATACGTGGACCCACCTGCTGTGAGAAGGAATATCCATTTTTTCCAATAGAGTCACGCTAGGTACTCCACTCCAAGTCAGGCCTTATGTTGACAAACATATAATGGACTTGACAGTGTGTGTGTGTGTGTGTGTGTGTGTGTGTGTGTGTGTGTGTGTGTGTGTGTGTTTACATTTTGGTGTTTAGGTTTTGGCTTTTTTTTTGCAGGTGTGTATGGTTTTATTTTGTTTTCATGGTTGGGGTGTTGTATTGACTTTTCGTTTATGAGAAAAAATTAAGTTGCATAGGACAGGGTACAGAATCTGAAAGGACTTAGGGGAGGATAAGAATAAAATCAAAAATATATGAAAATTTTAAACTCATTTTAAATAACAAAAACAATGAAATGCAAAAAGAGTTATGTTTCTCTTGCTGAACTGTTTACAATATGTCTCAGAGATATTATTGTATTGTATTTTCATCTTCATTTACTTCTAGGAATGCTTTCTTGATAAATTCATCATTCAATGAGCTGTTTAATTTCTAAGCACTCGTGCACTTACTGTTGTTTTTTGTTTACATTAAGTTTTATTGAATTGTAGTCACATAGGATAAGCAGAGTTGTTTTTTTTTTGAATTTGTGAAGATTTTAGTGTCCCAGGATTTTTTATTTTTATTTTAGAGACATTACCATGTCTGCTGAGTGTAATGTGTACGCTTCATTATTTATTATTTAAGTTAACTGTTAGGTTAATGTGTAATGTCCTTTAATTCTTATGTTTCCTTATTTTTTGCCCATAAGACCTCTCTATTGGAGGATGTGGGTTATTGAATTAACTCTTATTAATGAGTTTAAATTAATCTGTGTCTTTAATTATAGCAGTATTTTTATGAAATCTGACACATTTAAATATATAAATAATATTTTCTTGGTTAATTATTCCCTTGTTTAGAGTTATCTATCCCTCTTTATCACTTCTAACTAGTTTTAATTAGTCAGATACTAGGATGTGAAGGTCTGCTTGCTTCCCGGTTGGCCAGTTTGATTGTAATACTTTATCTATTCTTTCACTTAAGGTCATTCTTAACTTTGAAACTGGGTTACTGTAGACTATAAAAAGATAGACTTTTGTCTCTGGAACCATTCACATAACCTATGTCTTTTGATGCAAGTTGGCCCATTAATAGTTGAAGTTATTATTGAGGGTTTGTTGATTTCAGTTAGTGTCAACTATTTGTTTTTCTGTTTCTGTCATTTTTATTTCAGTAATTATAGCTTCATTTGTTTTCTTTCCATCTCCTGGTTTTGCCCATCCCTCTCTTCAATCTAATGTAATGTTTCTAATAGTCTCTTTAGGAATGGTTTGTTGGTCATGAATTCTTTAAACCTGTTCTTATCATGGAAAGGTTTTTTTTTTCTTTCTCCTTCACATGTTAGGTAGTTTTGTTGGATATAGTAGTCTAAGTTGACATCCATGGTCACTTAGGAGTTGGATGGATTTGCCCCAGGTTCTTCTGTCTTTCAAAGTTTCTATTGTGAAATCAGCTGTTATGCTGAACAATTTTGTATATGTAATTTGAGTGTTTTCAATCTTTGTTCTATATATTTATTGTTTTGTTTTTCCATTTGTTTCCTTTTGTATGACAAGGTCATACTATTTCACATTGGCTGAATTGAAACACTTTGTAGACCATCATGGCCTCAAACTCACAGAGATCTGCATGTTCTCCAATTTCAGTGCATATTTTAGTGTTTTAACTCCAATATTCCATGGGGAGCTTCCTTTTGACCTGGCCTATTTGTTGTTCTGTTTGCTTGTTATATATGTATGGTTTTATAGTTCTTTAGCCAGGGTATATTTTCTTCTATAAAAACTGTGAAGACCTGGTCTGTGCTATTAATCTCTTTTCCATAATCTATGCCTATAATATAGAGACATGCTCTTTTCAGGGTGCTCCACAATTTCTGTTTGTTCCTTCTGTCCCACCTCTGTTTGTGTGTGTGTTCATATTCTTTGCTTGTGTTTTCCGATTTGTTTACATTATTTTGAGTTCTGATATTTTATATTCTACTTGATCCATTATAGTAGTAAACCTTTCTCCTGATTTGTCCAGTTGGATTGTTGAGCTTTTCAATTAATCTTCATTTCAATTTGAGTTGTTAAATATTTCTAGTTCGTTAATGAAATTGGTTTTCAATTCCTGAATTGTCTGTGTAATCCACATCCACCATTATGTTGTTTTCTTCAGCATCAAGTAGTTTGTTATGCTCTTTAAGTACACTGAGCTGCTTGATTGTGTCTTCTTTAAACTACTTGAATTCTTTGAGGAAATTTATGTTTGTGTTTTTAAGTTCTACTTACTAGTGTTTATCTGGGTAATTGTTATTACAAAAGAACTCTGGGCTGGTGGATAGAGGGGTGTACTGTCTTGGTCTTTCATACTGTTTGTATTTTGTGATGAAACCTGTACATGCGGGCTTCTTTTGTTGACTCTGTGTCTGATATAGACAGGATGTGTTGCTTAATAAGTGCTGGAATGTGGCTATAGTATGATTGGCATGAAATCAGGTGGACATGGGGGAGCTGAGCTAGTGAGCATGTTATGGCCCCTGGCCCCTCTTGGAGGCTATAGGATTCAGGGAAGGGGAAAACACACTAGTCCTGGACCCTGTGGATGAGGAACTTGAACTAGATGTGAGAATTTGGGAGGGTGGATGGACAGGGTCAGATAGACCCACCAGGTTGGAACCCAGAACAGTCTGGTACTAGTAGTTAAAGGCAATTCATGAAGGATGAATCAGGTGATCACAGTGGGTGCTGGGCTATACAAATAATGTGTGTCCTATATCAGTCCTGGAGGTAGAGGACAGTATGAGTGAGGATCCACAAACTAGGCAGGGGTACTAGGTGTAGGATTTGGCCCTCAGGATAGGCTCCAGCACAAGATGTGCAGGGCCAGGCTTGGCCTGGAAATTGTTTATGGATGTGTTGATGGTGAAGGAGCTAGGAAACATTGAAGTACCATAAATTTTCTTTTCTGTTTCCTTTGGTTAGGATACAATGATTCATTTATTGTGTGTATGACTAACCTCATATTTTGCAGCAAAGCCTATTGCTCATTTTAACAATTCAGAAATACTTATAAATATTTAGCAAACTAGTGAGACAGACTTCAGAGGTTAAAATAGAAACATCTAGTTTTAAGAACGAAATACTAGAATCCACTTGCTTCTTGGTGCAGGATAAATACCTATAAGCATCCTTCCCCTCTCACTCCTACAGGCACCCTGCTAAGACATTGTCTCTCTGTCTGTAGCTAATAGACTCCCAAGTACCACGCTCTCTCACCCAGGGGGAGAGTTTATATTTACAAGGGTGTTGTGAGTCGCACATTGTGCTCCCCACCCTCTCCCTGTCTAAGAATCTGAAATTCTGGCTGAAGGCTTGAGCCATAAAATCTCCCCCATCTTCAGAAAAATATGAAAAGAAACTCCTGTTTTCGATACATGGGCTTGATACCTTTCTCCAGAGACCTCATCATGTTGTCTGTCTCTATTGTTGGGGCCTGAACTCTCCTGGAAGTTGGTACTATAGTGTTGACTGTCTGTGTATCCATGCCATTAATAGCTCTTCTAATTAACTTCCCACCCCAACCATCTATATCAGTGTCCATCTTAAACTACACACCCACACACAAGATCTTTAAAATTCCTAGTCAGCACACTTTGAAAGATCCAATATCCCATTCTTCTTTCTTCATTATATTGTCTAGAACTCAAATCTGATGGCTGAGACAGCTTTCTTCTGATATGAGGGTAAAAGGCCTGCTGTGAGGATAATAGAATGGTAAGCAAGGAGAAGCGTAACCCCTAATGACATCCAGGAATCACCAAACTCCAAACTTCTTTCAACTTTAAGAGAAATTACAAGTATTCCCTTCATTTTTTATATTAAATACAAAACAAAATCTTGCTGAAAAGGAAATCACATACTAAGAAAATGCAACAGCAGAAAGACAAAAAGGCCTGGTTTTCTGAAACTATCACAAATCTATTCACCTAAAGTTTAGGTAAATAAAGCTTCTAATTTGGGGCTAGGAAGATAAAGCCACAGGTAAGAGCACTTGCTATAGAAGTATGAGGTCCAGAGTTTCAACTCCAGAACCCACACAAAAGAGCTGAACATGAATGTGCCTCTGTCACTGAGGGGAAGAGACAGAAGGATTGTGGTTGCTCACTACCCAACCAGCCTCACTGAAACAGTGAACTTCTGATTCCATGAGAGACCCTTTCTCAGTGCAGTAAGGGGAAAGATCTAGAGAATTAACACAAAGTGTTCCTCTGAGCTTTGCAGGTATGCATACTTACCTTCCTACACACACACACACACACACACACACACACACACACACACACACACACACACACGGAGAGGGTACCTTCTAATTTATTGTACTGGTCCATGAAGGAGGTCCATTGGGGAAAATTTTTCTCCACTTAGGCTGGTCCTGAAGCATCTGAGAACTCCCTTTCAATTCTCTGAGGTTTTAGATGCAATGGACAAAGCTCTTTATAACTCGAAGGCAAGCCTGCTGCCACAAATGACTCTACTTGTTTGAGGTGTTATCCATCATGGCTGCCTCAACAATCCCATGGAAATGCCTGCAACTCAAGTTTCAAGACAGGCTGTGATATAGCAGTTTCTCCAGATAACTTCAATGAAAAATATGATAATAAAATAAAATAAACATGAAAAGACCCTGGGAAAAAGCAGTGATCTGAAATAATTTTGTGATTTATTGTAAACAACATGTAACCATTAGAGCAAAACAAGCACAATTAGGATTCCATTCACCAACTTCTCTTCAGTCCTGGACCTTTACAATGCTTACTACGTAACCATTTGTGAATATCATTATGAATCTAGTTAGAGCCTTTTAGCAGACAAAATTTCTAGTAATGTGAGCACTACCCACCCACAAACAACCCAACACATAGTTGAGGAAACAAAGCTTGGACTTGGATGTGGGGTATATTTGGGAAGTGTTAAATGGCTTGTTCAACAGGGCTGTCTACAGATTTTTTTACTTCCCATCCCTGGGTGAGCTTGTAGCCCTGAAGCCCATATAATAAATTCTTTATGTGATACTTGGTTAGAAAAACATAGTGACAAAGAAACATAGTCGAATCATGGCCAGGACCTTTAGTGCTCAAACAAGCTTCTCCTTGGGAGATATTTAATTATCCGTGCAGCTCACTGGTTGTAAACATTTGCAGCCCTATGAGCTTTTCCAAAGGCCAGGACTGGACCAGCCTGGTTTGCCTTTCCTGTGAATTTGGCCAAGTGCTGTGCCTATAATGAGACTCTGTTGTGCCATCCAAGGATAAACAACGTATGACATCCAGCTAGACTCTGCCAAGTTGAACAATTGCTTCCCAAGCACCTGCCAACCAAGCTGACCTTGGATGTAACAGGACCCATGGCTCAGTCTCACCATTCCAATGAGTGACACAAACACCAGGACCTTTGCCTGAGACCTTGTATTCCTGCCATCCAATGTGGTTGGGCTTTGACTGCCAGGTGTGAACATGTGAACGTGGGGCTACATTGTGAAGTGAATATGTTCATCTTTGTCCTTCTGGGCCCTCAGGAAACTGTGACCTTTTTTCAAAACTTTTCTTGGCCTTTTCATTGCTCAGAAATCAAAGAAAGCAGAATTAAACAAAGAAGACTTCATGGTACCCCTGTTATAAGAAATGCCAAGAATAGGCAAGTTCATAGAAATGAATGTGATCAGTAGTTAGACACTGAGGACAGTAAGAATTCAGACTGGCTACTTATTAGATTCAGTCTGTCAATAGCTGGAAAATGGGAATTGTTGAATAATACTTTAAATGTACTAATTGTCTCTGAACTATGTAATTTAAAATAATGAAAATGGCAAATTCTTTTTATAATTAAACTTGTCTTTTTAAGGTCTTATTTATTTATTATGTATACAATATTATCTTCCATGTATATCTGCACACCAGAAGAGGGCATCAGATCTCATAGCGGATGGTTGTGAGTCACCATGTGGTTGCTGGGAATTGAACTCAGGACCTCTGGAAGAGCAGTCAGTGCTCTTAACCTCTGAGCCATCTCTCCAGCCAGAAAATGGCAAATTCTATATTTATCTTTTATCACAATAAGAAATATACAACCAAATTATTGTGTATACTTAATCTTTGTGATTTAAATGAGAATAGCCCCTTTAAGCTCATATATTTGAATATTTGACCCTTTGCTGGAAGAATGTTCAGGATGACTTTAAGGTTTCAATGTTCTCTGCCACTTGCTTGTAAATTAAAATGTGAAGACTCAAATATTCTTGGCACTCTCAACTGTTCTTGACACTGTGCCTTTATTAAATCATCATAGACTCTAACCCTCTGAAAAGGCAAGCCCAATTAAATGATTTCTATTTATAATGCCTTGGTGGTAAAGGGCATTATCTTAGCAACAGATAAGTAACTAAGACATGCCTCATTTGAGGAAGATATGACTAAGACCTAAGAATGTCCCCTCAAGGGAGGTTTGACTTGAGTAGAGGAGAAATTAACATTTAAAGCAGGTCTAGGCTAGACCTTGTACATTCTTCTCCAGTATCTAGACCAGTGAGTCTGCCAGATCCATCCATATATGCACCATCACCAACTACCCAAATCTGTTCCTGGTCCAGTATCCAGTGTCACAGCCTAGTCTGGCCACAGCTACCTTCCCAACATCTAACTTGTAGACTCCTGGTATGACTCATTCTGCCTTACTAACCCAGAGGTACCTCCAACTTTCACACTTGGCTAGATCCTCCAGGGTCTTGGGCAGATGACTCTTCCTGATCCTTCCCTCTACATACCCACTCCAGTGACCAGATATACTCCTACATTTAAGGATTGGAGGAATACATAGCCCAGTACTCTGTGTCCACTTGATTCTACCCTGTCAAAGCAATCTCAAACCTAGGCCCAAATGTGCTCACAATCTCTTCTGTCACAAACCTGATCTGTCCATATAAGACTTAGACTTAACATAAAATATCTCCCTCTATTATGCTATCTTCTATCTTGGTTTTTTTCTGTTCTTCCCCTGACTCAACCTTTCTGCTCCCTCATGTCCTCCTCCTCCCTTCTCTTCTCCCCTTCTCATTCTGCTAGCTTCCTACCCCCTCCTCCCATGCTCCCAGTTTTCTCAGGAGATCTTGTCCCTTTCCTCTTCTCTGGGTGACCATGTATGTCTCACTTAGGGTCCTCCTTGTTTACTAGCTTCTTTGGTAGTGTGGATTGTAGGCTGGAAATCCTTTAACCTAGTCTAAAATCCACATATGAGTAAGTACATACCATGTTTCTCTTTTTGTGACTGGGTTGCCTTGCTCAGAATGGTTTCTTCTAGTTCCATCCATTTTCCTGCAAATTTCAAGATTCCATTGTTTTTATTTTCTGCTGAGTAGTACTACATTGTGTAAATGTACCACATTTTCTCTATCCATTCCTCAGTTGAGGGGCATCTAGGCTGCTTCCAGTTTCTGGCTATTACAAATAGTGCTGCTATGAACATCATTGAACAGATGTCCTTGCTGTATATATGTGCTTCTTTTGGGTATATACCTAAGAGTGGAATTGCTAGGTCTGTGGTAGACTCATTCCCATTTTCTTGAGGAGTCACCATACTGATTTCCAAAGTGGCTGTACAAGTTGGCACTCCCAGCAGCAGTGGAGGAGTGTTCTCCTTTCTCCACATCCTCTCCAGCATAAACTGTCATTGGTGTTTTTTATTTTAGCCATTCTGACAGGAGTAAGATGGTATCTCAGATTTGTTTTGATTTGCATTTCCCTGATGGCTAAGGATGTTGAACACTTTCTTATGTGTCTTTCAGCCATTTTAGATTCCTCTATTAAGAATTGTCTATTTAGTTGTCTGGAGATCTACAAAGATGACACCAGCTAACAATCTAAGCAACAGAGGAGAAGCTACCTTAAATGTTCTCCCCTGATAATGAGATTAATAACTGACTTATATGCCATCCTATAGCCTTCATCCAGCAGCTGGTGGAAGTAGAAGCAGACACCCACAACTAATTACTGAACTGAACTGGAATCCAGTTGCAGAGAAGGACGAGTGATGAGCAAAGTGGTCCAGACCAGGTTGGTGAAACCCACAGAAACAGCTGACCTGAACAACAGGGAGCTCTTGCTCCCCAGACTGATAGCTGGGATACCAGCATGGGACTGATCAAGACCCGAGGAACATGGGTTTCTTTGAGGATACCTAAGAAATCTACACCTCCTACAGTAGTTCAGTACTTCTCCCTAGCATAGGTGTGGACTTTGGGAGCCCATTCCACATAGAGGGATACTCCATGAACCAAGACACACAGGGGTGGGCCTAGGTCCTACCTCAAAGGATATGATAGACTCTAATGACCCCCTATGGAAGGCCACACCCTCTCTGGGGAGCAGAAAGGATATGTGATAGGTAGGGTTTTAGTTGGGGGGTAGTGGGAGAGGAGGGGAGGGAAAGGGAACTGGGATTGACATGTAAAACAATCTTGTTTCTAATTCAAATAAAAAAAGAGAAAAAAAAGACTTTGACTTAACAAAATAAGTACATGTGTCCAGATCTTATTACAAAAAAAATACCAATAATATGAAAGATTAAAACACTAACTCTCCTGTAAAACCTGACAATCATAGAAATGTTTGGAAATGAGAATTACATAGATCAACCCCAGGACACAGACTTTTAAAAGAATAACCATAAACTTCATCAAAGAATTTAAGGAACTTAAAGAATACATGTATACAGCTGAATGAAATTTGGGAGCAAATTCTATTCAACAATTCGAGAAGAAAGGTTAGGTGACAAATTCTGGTAAAAAAAAAAAATGCCAGCTTACATAATGGTAGAAATGGCAGAGACAAAAATCCAGAAAAAAGAAATCAGGCCAAAATACATGCACAAAAGCCAGAAAGAAATCTCAGCAAAAATAAGGCACAAAACCAGGTGAAAAATCCTGAGAAACAGGCCACCTGAAAATGCAGGGTGAAAAGATTGTGCCAAAACCCAGAAGAAAAATCTCACAAAAATAAGGAATAGTTTGATGGGAGGAAAGGCTAGTAAAAAATTGTAACAAAGTGAGGTAAAATATCCTAGTACAAATGCAAGGTGAACTTGCTCAGTGTGGTAGTTTGAATAGAATGGCCGCAATAGACCCTTTGGGAATGGCACTATTAGGAGATATGGCCTTGTTGGAGTAAGTGAAGCTGTGTTGGAGTCAGTGCATCACTAGAAGTAGGTTTTGAAGTCTCAAATGCTCAAGCCAGGTCCAGTGTGACATTCACTTCCAGCTGCCTGCCAATCCAGATGTAGAACTCTCAGCTTCTTCACCATGTCATCCTGCATGCTACTATGCTTCCCACTTTCCACTTCCCACTTCCCACTAGGGGAGTAACCATAGACTACACCTCTGAAACTGTAAGACAGCCCCAATTAAATGCTTTCCTTTATGAGAGTTGCCATGGTATTGTGTGTCTTCACAGCAATAGAAACCCTAACTATGATACCATCTATAGTGATTGAAAGTTTTCCTGAATATAGTATCTGGGCTAAAATCTGTGGTCTTGTAGAGTCTGCAGGACATCTGACCAAATCCTTCTGGCTTTTGGAGTCTCAACTGAGAAGTCAGGTGTTATTCTACTAGGTCTGTCTTTTGGTTACTTGGTCTTTTTCCCTTGCAGCTTTTAATATTCTTTATTTGTTCTATATGTTTAGTGTTTTGATTATTATGTATTGAGGGGACTTTCCTTTCTGGTCAAATCTATTTGGTGCCTCTGTAAGCTTCTACCTTTGTAGGCATCTCCTTCTTTAGATTAGGAAATGTTTCTTCTATGATTTTGATGAAGACAGTTTCTGGGACTTTGAGATGGGATTATTCTTCCTCTATTACTGTCTTTTTTTTTATAGTGTCTCAGATTTCCTGGATGTTTTGTGTCAGGAATTTTTTAGATTTAACATTTTCTTTGACTTTTGTATCTATTTTTTTCTATTGTATTTTCAATGCCTGAGATTCTATCTTTCATCTCTCATATTCTATTGGTGAAGCTTGCCTCTCAAGTTCTGGTTTACAATCCTTAATTTTTCATTTCCAAGTTTCCCTCACTTTGTGTTTTCTTTATTCCTTCTATTTCTATTTTCAGGTCTTGACCAGTTAATTTGTTTTCTTCACTTGTTTGTTTTGTCCTGGTTTTCTCTAAGGGATTTATTCATTTCATCCAATTGTTTGTCTGTATTTTCTTGACTTTCTTTTTGAGATTTATTTATATATTCCTATTGTTTGTATTTTCCTGGACTTCTTTGATGGATTTATTCTTTTCCTCTTTAAGGACCTCTATTATCGTCACATAGTTGGTTTTAAGATATTTTTTTCTTGTGTTTCTGGTATATTAGTATGACTATTCAGGGCCTGCTGTGATAGGATATCTGGGATCTGATTGAGACATATTGCCTGACTGTTAATGATTTTGCTCCTATGCTGGCATCTAAGCCTCTGAATTTGGGTTGATTATAGGTCTAGGAGCTGATTTCTGTATTTGTCTTTGTTGACTGGGTGTTTTGTTCCTTTGTTTCTGGTTCCTCTGGATTTTCAGAGAGTATGTGGCTGAGTGTTGCCTGCTTTACTGACCTGCTTGGCTGGTGTGTTCACCAGGGGAATGCTTCCTGGTATTGGAAGCTGGGGTAAGGGGAGAAGGGAGGTCTTAGAGATCCACAGGAGGGTTGGATGGTAGGGGATTGTGGTGGGGAAGCTGCCAATGATGTTCTTTTGGAATTCTAGGGAACACTGAGTATTGGATCTGGGGTAACAGAGACACTGGGGAGGGTCTGTGAGAAATCTGGTCATCTGGCAGGTGTGACCTGTTTATTTTATAATATTATCAACTAAGAAGCTAGTCACCTCATTAATGAAACTAGACCCACCGTCCAACCTAAGGTTTTTTCTGATTGGGAGACTCAGTAAAGTATAACACTAAATGGTACCAGGACCTGATTTCTTTAGAAGATTATGGCTACATTGATGTTTGTTCTTTATTAAATAAAGACTATCCTGATTAAAAAAGAGTATTTCCTAGGCTTCAAGAAGTGCCATGATCGCTGAACTGAAACTAAAGAGATATTTTTCTTCACTGTCCCTGACAAAACAAGCTAAATAGAACAAGGCTATCTCCCTTCTTAAACCTCACTTACCTGTATTCATCATCCTACTCCTATCCAGAATGTAGTCTATACAGGCAAGCATATTAAGCTGGGAACATGATAGAAATCAAACTCAAAGGAAGTTCAGTAAGAGATGCCTATGTTGGCTCTGTTACAAAAGATAATGAAAGGGAAAATAGGCTTTGGAAATGAATCCAGAAGTGCTTTGTTGGAGCTCCCCAAAAAATAACCTTCTTCCGGATAAATAGGGAATAAAGAAGGGAACTAGGAGCATCCACAGTAGTGGAGATCACTGATAAAAGATTGCTTTATCTTGACCAAAGTTACGCACAGTAAGGGTAATCAGCAGAAATAATTCCAGCTATGTTTCATGAGAAGAGAACTGGCTGCTCATATGAGAATAAAGATGGACACCTTGACAAGCATAATGAAAAAGACATTGCACTGGAGACGTGGTTCATCATTTAAGAGTGCTTACTGATCTTTCAGAGGACTTGATTTAATTACCAGTGCTGTCAGGTAGATCACAACCCTTAACAATTCCAGTTCCAGAGAGATTCCATGCATCTGACCTCTGAAGCCCCTGCATTTGCATGTACATATCCACACAGAGACATGAAAAATAAAAGACCCAGAGACTGATAAGGTGGTTCAAGCTTCAAACATGAGTATCAGAAAAGCAAAGCAGCTGGCTATTAGCTCTCACCTCTGTCTTGGGTTAAAAGGGCTAATCCACAAATGAGCTCTTCACCAAGTCTCAAACTTCTGCCTCTCCTTGGTGTGGCTAGAGAATGAATAGGCTCTCTGAGACCTTGCTTCTGTCTTATATACTTCCCTAGTGTTGGGATTAAAGGTGTGAGCTATAATTCTCTTTTAGGCTGATTCACTCTTGTGTAGATCTAGGTGGCCTTGGATTCACAGAGATCCGTTTATCTCTTAATTCTGAGTTCTAAGTAAGCACCACCTCCTAGTTTCTGGCTGCTGGAATTAAAGGTGTCTGCCTGGCTTGTATGGCTTGTGGCTGACTTTGCTTTCTGAGTCCTCAGGCAAGCTTTAATAAATCGAAAACAATATCTCATCATACAATGCACACAATGAAAACTTAAAAATAAATCTTAAAAAAAACAATAAGACATGGGATGAGGGGATGAACAAAGAAAGAAATGACTTGACTCAAGCCCATCACAGCAGCAGAAAGACTGAACCTCAAACAGCAACAATGACAACTCACCATATTAGGTAGGCCTCAGTTTGCTCAAAACTCAAATTGCTCAGGAAAAGTTGTTAAATGATAACTCAGGAAGACCCACTCAGAATTGCAACAGCAAGTAATTCTGTGGTTTGCACAAAACTGCAGGGAAGGCATCAAAAATTGTCTTGCACAAGGCCAATCAAAGATTGTTAAACTTGGACAAAAATTGGGATTGGGAAGAATTACAAGTTTGGTTTCTTTTTAACTAAGCTGTGCTATTGAAATAAATCAAGTCCATGATGAAAAGCAATGTTGTCTTCCTCCAATCTTGTTCACTGGCAAATTCTAAAACTGTCCCATGAGCTCGTGGAAAAGAATTAAACACCCAGAGTCTAATACAACTATTGTAGTTCTATTCTCTTTTGGCATGTGACCACATTTGGCCACTAGTATTGGAAGATGTCTTGAAAAAAGTTTTCACCAATCTTAAAAAGAGGTTCACTAGGGGAAGCTCCTTCATCATCTAAAAATTATGTGTCTACACAAAATGCTTAGATTGAAGCAGCCAGCCATCTTGTACACAAGATAAGAGAGGCATTAAAAAATTAAGGTAGGGTAGCAAGTCCTTAATGCCAGCACTCAGGATTTAGAGGCAAGCAAATCTCCATGAGTTCAGTCATTCTTGTACACACAGTAAGTTCCAGGCAAGACTTGACTACATACACACACACTCCAAAAATGAACAAATAAAAAAAGTAAAGCAATCTAGTACACCTAACTGAATTTTGCTTGGAAAGAGTTTTAGTTCTGAATATCATTTGTGATATAGAACAATCATTCTGGAACTGTGTATGCATTGCAATGATATAAACACATTCTTGTTAGATTTAGTATATTTTTAGTCATCCTAGTAAAAAAAAGTAAAATGCTCTTCTGGCTTCATTGTTTCATCTCTATAATTATTCCATTCAAATTATTTTTTAATGTAAACTTAATAATAGTTTCTTCCTCCTTCATGTACGGATATATATGGCTGTGTGTATTATATGAGTTTGTATAGGTGTGTGTGTGTGTGTGTGTGTGTGTGTGTGTGTGTGTGTGTGTGTGTGAATGTACTCACCTGTGCGTGTAAATGTGGGGGTGTCTTCTTAGTTGTGCTCCACCATATTTTCTCAGATTTTGTTTTCAAAACAGAGTCTTTCGCTGAACTTGGATCCCACTGATTGAAGGCAGGTTATTAATGAGTTCACTAGACCCAAGATAAATGATAAATAGGTGTTTTATTGGGAAACAACTTACATAGATAATAGCAAAGAACCGCCACAGTGTTCCTATTCTAGAAGATGCAGTCTCTGCCATTCTGATGCTCTCTGTGACCTAAGTGAGAGAGCTACCCACCCCACCCCCTGGCTTCTCTACCTTACAGCAGTCATGTCCTGGAACCATGCCCAAAAGGGTGTGGCCACTAACACAAATTCACTGGCAAGGCAAGATGCTATTACAACTGATTGAGTAGATAGGCTGGCCAGCAAGATTCTGGGATCCTGTGTCTCTACCTCTTAGTTCTACCAATACTCACAGTTTTAGACGGGTGCTGGAAGTCATAACTCATGGACCCATAGTTATACAGCAAGGAATCATGAGCCATCATGTCAGCTCCATCTTACTTTTTAAAAGTCTACCTTTGGCTCTCTACATAAAACATTATCTCCTAGCCAAGGACTATAAAAGTTGCACAAGCACCAACCACAGTTATTCCACTTTCTCCTTTCTACTTTTCCCTTTTCTGCCAGCACTTATGTTACAGTCTAGGAATCTTGATCTGACTAATTTCTCTACAAGTTATATAATTAATAGGCAAGAAAACTCTTGAGTACAACAGTATCAGAGAAATCTCAAATACTACAAACAGCAGTCGACAGAATCAGCAATTGAAGAAAGGTGTTTATTGGTGTAAAGAAACACACACATGCAGCAGAAGCAAATAGAAAAAAATCTCCACAAAGAAAGGGAATCAGGAAACCAAAACTCTGGTCTCCCCTCAAACCTGGGGGTTCTAAAGTCTGAAAAGAGTCTTCCTCCTTTAGTTTAGGGACAGTCAGTTTGATGAAGAAATGGTCAGCTGATTGCCCTCCCTGCCCCAGCTGCTGTGTAAGAATGCCCTAATCCAGGCTTGGATGAGTCCGTCAAAGTGGAGAAAAGGCCTGCAAGTCCTTTGTTTGAAGATGCCAGATTTTGTCTCAGGTCAGGAGGGTAAAGAAGGCAGGCATCTTGGGAGCTTGCCACCTTATTACCTAGCCATGGCCCCTCTCCTTGACTGCCAACCAGGGAATCCATCTAAATCCTATCTTCTTACTTGAATTTTCTGCTATTAATGGTTCCCTTCATGAGGAGTTTTATTCCACTTGTTCCTTCTTTGGACTTCTTTCCCTCGGGATCTACACATGGTTAGTCTTGTTACCTCCCCAAAGAAGTGTTCCCTAATCATTCCCAATGTGTCCTTTATCCTTCTCACCCTGAGTTGGGTTTTAGCATATCATATTCTGCTGTCTCAATGACACCACTATTTTCAGTTATTGTGGTTCTTTGCTTAATGATTTACTATCAATTTTCTCCCTAATATGCAAATGCCAAGAGAACAAGGGTTTTGCCTAGCTTTTCACAATTCCCCATACCTTAGAAAAGTATTTCAAAGGCCATAAATCTTCAATAATGGTTTTAATAAACAAAAAAGGACAAAATTGAAGAATGAATAAAAGGAAAACCAGAGTCTCAAAGACTGAAATCAAGACTTCCATTATTATCTTACTCTTCTCAGCTTAGCATCTCAAAGGTTTGAGAAAACAATGATAGCATCATCCCTGGAATCACTTCCTCTTAGCATTTCTTCTGTAGCAGAAAAGTACCCTCTTTGAATAAGTGGATACCACTCCTGGTAATGAGTTGTAATGGGTTTTGCAGGATCATAGCTCTAACTATGTGTAAATACCAGGTCTAGAAATATAGAATGCTGTATTTGTCAGGGTCTGAATTATAGTCCATATCTAACATGTATTGTGATAGCTTCAAGAGCTCCACAGTGATGGAGATATGGGTGGTGCAGGCAAGGGAGAAAAAAGAAAGGATTGGATAATGGTGTGTAGAAGAGACAAAAGGCAAATGGGGAACTTAAAAAAATCAGAGTGCTGAATGTACAGAAACAATAAAAGTTCTCTACAAACATGTTGCATTCCAGCCATAACAAAGTATTTCCCTGATTCTCCATATTTAAGCACCCTGATCTGTAATTCATTATCTCAATAAATCTAAAGCAATACAATATCCACACCACCTATTTAATAACATAACAGAAAATCAAATTGGAGTTCACAAGTGTCTGTGCCTTGGGGTTGGGGTGGGGGGTAGACATGTAGCATAACTACTTCAGGAGCATCCTAACTTCATGATGCAACAGAGGGCGCAGTAGAATTTAGTTCTTAATATTTTGAAAACATCTCAGAAAAACTATTACTGTGCCAAGTCTATGATAAGTTCTATTTAAAATCTTTTTAAATCCTAATCTTCCCAGATTAGGGGAAGGCAGTGTCTATTTCCTTTATTTAGAAAAGTGTCTTTTCTAAATACACACAAGACACTTTTCTGATCCCTCCCTACTTAAATACTTAGAATGGTAAAACTAGTCTGGCCAGGAGCTCAGCGGAATGGTATACCAGAGGAAGTCCCAATATAGTGAGAACAGGTGGGTCATTTATAATACATTCACAAGGATACAAATTTATAGAAAGAAAACATGTGGGAGAGTGATCAACTTGGGAAATATCTTTGTTACAAAGTCCCAAGCAGATGTCAGACACCATATTGTAGAGAAACATCATTGTGTGGGAAACTGGTTTTTTTTGGGGGGGGGGGTGAGACAGAGTTTCCTTGTGGCTTTGGAGGCTGCCCTGGAACTAGCTCTTGTAAACCACGCTGGTCTCGAACTCACAGAGATCCGCCTGCCTCTGCCTCCTGAGTGCTGTGATTAAAGGCATGCACCACCAACGCCCGGCTGGGAAACTGTTTTTTTTTTTTATTAATGCTTATTTAAATTAAAAACAATCTTATTTTACATACCAATCCCAGTTCCCTCTCCCTCCTGTCCTTCCACCCCCCACCATCTCCTCATCCCACCCCCATGGACTCCTCTGGGAGGGTGAGGCCTCCCATGGGTGATCATCACAGTATGTCACATCATTTGGGGCACGATCTAGACCCTACCTCATGTATGTAGGCTGAAAGAATATCCCTCTATAGGTAATGGGCTCCCAATCCCATTAGTGCACTAGGGATAAATACTGGGTCCACTGTCAGAAGCCAAATAGATTGCCCAAGCCCCCCAACTGACACCCACATTCAGGGGGCCTGGTTCAGTCCTATCTTGGTTCCCCAGGTGTCAGACTGGGATCCATGAGCTCCCACTTGTTCAGGTCAGCCGTTTCTGTGGATTTCCCCATAATAGTCTTGACCACTTTTCTCAGCACTCCTCTGTCTCCACAACTGGATTCCAAGAGTTCAACTTAGTGCTTGGCTGTGAATCTCTGCTTCCATCAACTACTGGATGAAGATTCTATGATTGCATGTAGGGTAGACAGAAATCTCATTGTAGGGGAAGGGCATTTAAGATAGCCTCTCCACTATTATTTAGATTCTTAGTTGGGATCATCGTTGTGGATTCCTGGAGATTTCCTTAGTGCCAGGTTTCTCCATAATGGTTCCCTCTATTAAGCTATCTCTTTTCTTGCTTTCCTTCTCTGTTCTTCCCCAAACTGGACCTTCTTATTCCTCATGTTCTTCTCTGACAGTTTATGTTGGAGAGGATGTGGAGAAAGGGGAACACTTCTCCATTGCTGCTGGGAATGCAAACTTGTACAGCCACCTTGGAAATCAGTATGGCAGTTCCTCAGGAAAATGGGAATCAATCTACCTGAAGATGCAACAATGCCACTCTTAGGTATATACCCAAAGGATGCACATTCATACCACAGGACATCTTTTCAACTATGTTCATAGCAGCATTATTTGTAATAGCCAGGACCTGGAAACAAACTAGATACCCCTAAACCGAAGAATGGATAAAGAAAATGTGGTATATTTATACAATGGACTACTACTCATCAAAAACAAAAACAAAAACAAAAACAATGGAATCTTGAAATTCAAAAGTAAATAGATGGAAGTAGAAGAAACCATCCTGAGTGAGGTAACCCAGTCACAGAAAGAAAAGCATAGTATGTATTCACTCATAAATGGATATTAGACCATAAATGGATATTAGACATAGAGCAAAGGATGACCAGACAGCCTGCAATCCACAACCTTAGAGAAGCTAGGAAAGAGGAGGATCCTAAGAGAGACACTCCTGAGAAGGGGAAAGGGACAAGATCTCTTGAATAAATTGGGAGCATGGGGGGAAGGGAGAGGGAGATAGGAGAAAGAGGAAGGGAGACGTGTGGGAAACTGTTAATGACTGAATAAGTAAAACAATGCAAAATATTATGTAGAACATGATGCTAACATTTCAATATACAACAGACAGATGCTAGACAGAAAAAAAGAGAAAAAAAGCATGTATTCACTTAAGTTGCTCCTTTGGAGTATATCTTAAAGGATAATTATACTGCAGAGGTTCCTCCTCTAACATATTTGTTTATAGAAATACTGAGTATGCATTACAACATAAATAATCCCTCTATCTTTGTCTTCTAAATTTTTCAGCTAATTAAACTAATTTGTCTGTTTTTGTGGGGTGGAAGCTCTTGCTGTCATCTTTTCCAGTCACTACTTATTTAAATTTCATCCTTGGCCAGTTTCATGATAATGTTTATCTGCTTCGAAGGATTTGAAATGGAGTTACACACAGGGATGCCATTTAAATTTACTCTTGAAAGTGAAAAGAAAAAAAACTAGAATCAACTGGTCACTCAGATAACACATTTTTCCTTATAGGATATTTGCTTAAGGTAATTGTGGGGTAATTAATTACAGGGCTGTTTATTTAAAGGCTTCTGTGAGAGAGTCAAGCAGTTAGCACAAACTATATGTAAAAAACTCTAAAGAGACATTCTTTGAGACCATTCTCAAAATCAGGTTAAGCAAATGACTTTAAAGAAAAAAGAAAATATCTCCATTTTGCTCTTCACATTCAACACTGGCCACTTCCCAAATAGAGGCTTTCAAGAGCATTCAAAACCATGGTTTTGTGTTTCATTAATTCATTTCATGAAGAAAAGAAATGATCAGAAGTTAGCCTGATTGGGAATAGGGAGATAAGTTGGAACACAGAAATGAAGGACTGTAAAGCAATACGATTTCTGAGAAGGGATGAGTGTGGGAAGGGGTTGAAGAGGCTGTGGATTTACGGAGTTTAGAAAAATTTAAAGAATACCAAGAGAAGCTGGGGGCTGTCTTCCTGCTCCTAACCAAGCTGATCATTCTTTTTCCCTTTATTTTTATTAAATATATATCAATTAATATATAATTACATCATTTTCTCTCTTTTCTTTTTCTCCCTCCCACCACTTGTATGTACTGCCCCACTTACTCCTCAAATTAATGGACTCTTTTTCTTTAATTGTTATTATTTCAAATATGTATGAATGTACAGATATATAAATACAACCTTTTGAGTTCACTTAGTGTTGCTTGTGTATACACACACACACACACACACACACACACACACACACACACACAGCTTCAGGGATGATGACTTGTAAATGACTATTCAATTATTAATTCTCCCTCTCTCATCAGTTGTTACTTTTCCATAGATCTCAGTCTAGGGGTGAGGGCCCCATTTGATTTCCCCCTTCTATGACAGCATATTGATTGGTTATATAGTTGTTCATGTTCTGTTTAGGCTGCCATACTCTTGAGGTATCATGGGTATAACTGCCCTCTCATTTCTAAGAAAAAAAAATCTCATAGCAGACTTCCTGGTCCTCTGGCTCTTACAATTTTTCTACCCCCTCTTTCATGTTAAGTGCAAAGGTTGTGACTTAGGTACATCCACTGAGGCCAGGCATCCAACAATTAGATGCTCATAGTATTTTATCTAGTTATGGTGTTTCATAATGATCTCCATCGATGGCAAAGAGAAGCTTCTTTGATGACAGGTGAGAGTTACACTTTTCTGGGGAGGAAAAGATAAGTATTTATAATACAGTTGATGAATCCATCTTGGGCTGGGCTTTCTCTTTTGCAGCATTATTAACTGTTAATTCAGTTTCTTTAGTAGGCCAGTTCAAATTCACTTCTCTTTGGGTTTTTGAATGAGTATGTATTTTAAGGAATTATCACATTTTATCTTATTGGTCACACTTGTGAGCATTCATTCATTGATAGTATTCCTTTCTCATCCATCACTACTTTGGACCTGCAGTTATATCTTTGTATATCAACAGTTTCCACATTTGTAAGCTCCATCTGTATTTACTTTCTACTCATCTGCCAGTCATAATGTCTGTGGTTTGTCCTATGTTCTTACCTCTCCTTATATCCAAGCAGTGTTCTTAATTTTTTTTCACTCTGCTAGAGTTTTCTGTTAAGATAAAATTATGTCAAGATCCCCTGAGCAAATTGAGAGCATAGGAAGAGGAGGGAGGGAGCTAGGATAATGAGAAGGAATGAAGAGGAAGGATGGGAGGTCATGAGGGAGCAGAAAGGTTGAGTCAAGGGAAGAAAGGATATGTGATATGTAGGGTTTTAGTTAGGGGTGGTAAGGGAGGACAGGAGGGAGAAGGGAACTGGGATTTGCATGTAAAACAATCTTGTTTCTAATTCAAATAAAAAATCTGAAAAGAAAAAAGATAAAGTTATGGTGTTAGTTTTATCTTGGTAAACACCTCCACCAAAAAGTTACAAGAAAAGATTACATATCAATGTTTTTAATAATGGAAGAAAATAATATATAAAAATTCATGTACCACAAGCAACTTGGGTTTAAACCAGATATAGCATGGTTCAACATTAAAAATTTAACTATTGTGAAGTGCAGGCCATGCCAGCCAGAAGAACAGGAAGAGACCCAAACTATTCAAGACCTGAAATTCAAGATAGGAGCAATAAAGAAAACATAAAGGGAGGAAATACAGAAAAGAGAAAATCTGGATAAGCAAACAGGAACTATTGATACAATGATCACCAAGATAATACAAGAGGTAGAAGTAAGAATCTCAGGTATTGAAGATACAATAGAAAAAAATGAACACATTGACCAAAGAAAATGTTAAGCTCAAGGATTCCATGAGAACATGCAAGGAATCAGCTAACATCACCTCATAGGTGCTCACAGAGACTGAAGCAGGGATCTGCCTGCCCTGGGGGGGTGCAGGCAGATCGACTCTGCCCCTAAGGACCAAGCAACCCAGAGTCTGCTGACATCTCTGCACTAGTACTGCTTTCTCCCACGTGGAGAGAAAGTGCTTCACACCTGCCTGCACCCACCTTGAGACCCATCAGAGTATCAGAGCCAATTTCACCCACCAGAAGAGAACCTTGGACCCATACACACCAGGAAAGGAAAAGACACCACCTGCACCCATACACACCTGGAAGAAGGGATGGGAAGATGACAGTATAGGAACTCATCCAACAACAGGAAAACCAATATGACACCACCAGAGTCTAAGGACCAGCAATACCTGAACATCCCAACACAGATGAAGCAGAAGAGAGCAACCTTAAAAACAACTCCATGCAAGTGATAGACACCCTAAGAGAGGAACTCCTTCAGAGAAATGGAAGAAAAGATGAACCAAAAGTTGCAAGATACCAAGGAAAGCCAAGAAAATATAATTAAACAACTGAAGGAAACAGTTCAGGATCTGAAAACTGAAATAGAGACAATAAAGAAAACACAAACTGAGGGAATGCTGTAAGTGGAAAAGCTGAGTAAACATTCAAGAACCAAAGATGCAAGCATAACCAACAGAATAAGAGAGATGGAAGACAGAATCTCACATGATGAAGATGAACTAGAGGAAATAAATTCATCAACCAAAGAAAATTTTAAGTCCAACAAATCCCTATCACAAAATATCTAGGAAATATAAGACACCGAGAAAAGAACAAACCTAAGGATAATAGGTATAGAAGAAGTTGAAGAAACCAAACTCAAAGGTGCAGAAAACATATTCAACAATATCAAAGAAGAAAACTTTCCCAACCTAAAGAAAGACATGCATATGAAACTACAAGAAGCCTACAGAACACCAAATAGAGTGGACGACAAAAGAAAGTACCCCTGTCACATAATAATGAAAACACAAAACGTACAGAATAAAGAAAGAATATTAAGAGCAGCAAATGAAAAACGCTAGGTAACATATAAAGGCAAACCTATAAGAATTACACTGGACCTCCCCAGAAGGAACTGGATAGATGTTCTACCAATTCTAAGAGAACACGGATGCCAGCCCAGACTACTATACCCAGAAAAGCTTTTAATCACTTTAAATGGAGAAAACAAGATATTCCATGACAAAATCATATTTAAACAATATGTAACCATTAGTCCAGCCCTACAGAAAGTACTGGAGGGAAAACTCCAACCTAAGGAAATTAACTACACTCAGAAAAACATAGGCAACAGATAATCCCACTGTACAAAAACTCAAAAGAAAAAGCAGGGTAAATCCACATACAATACCTGATGGGGAATGTACTTCTTTGTATGTTTATCTTATTGATTGTTGAATAAAATATTGTTTGGCCAACGGCAAGCAAGGACTAAGAGTCAAAGAGGATTCTGGGAAGTGTAGTAGAGAAGTGATGATCCAGGCAGGAAGTGACATGGCAAGGAGACTCATATCTAAGCGAGGAAACAGGAAGTATGCCTCTCTTTTCCCCTCGGCTCCTGCTCCAGCAGCACGATGTGATCCACCGACAAGGAGGGAGGCCAATAAGTTGTCCGATAAGATAAGTCTTAAACATATATAGATTTATGATAGTTAAAACTAAGCTAGCAGATGAGGAATCCTAGTCATTGGCCAAACAGCATTGAACCTAATACAAGTTTCTGTGTATTCATATGGGCCTAACTCGGGTGGGCAGCTGGCATAAAGCTCACACATGGTGGTGGGGCTCAGACAGCTTTTGGTGGAAAGATTTATCATAACAAATACCACTACCAAAAAACAATCCAAAACAAACAAGAATAAACACTCAATGGACCTTAATTTGCCTCAATATTAATGTTCTTAATTTGCCTATAAAAAGACACAGGCTAACAGATTGGTCACAAAGACAGAATCCATCCTTCTGGTGCATACAAGAAACACACTTCCAATTCAAAGACTGATATTACCTTAGAGTAAAGGATTGGGATAAGATATTCCAATCAAGTGAACCCAAGAAACGAGTTGGGGTAGCTATCTTACTATCTAACAAATTAGACTTCAAACTAAAATCAATCAAAAGAGATGAAGAAGGTCATTTCATATTCATCACAGGAAATATCCATCAGGAAGAAGTCTCAATTCTAAAAATCTATGCCCCGAATACAAAAGCACCAACATTCATAAAAGAAACATTATTACCTTCCCTTTCCACCGACTCATCACAGACCAGACCAGGTGAGGGACCCCCTGCTTTTACCCAACTTCTGTCCTAAGCGCCATTCACCCAGATCCTTCCAGGCTTGTCCCTGCTTGAAACAGACATGCCCAGGCAGGGAGGAGCTCCCTGGCTTGGTACAGGCCACTCTTCCTTCCCTTTCCGTCGACTCATCTCAGACCAGGTGAGCCACCCCCTGCTTTTACCCAATTCTTGTCCTAAGGTTTACCAGCCTATAATCCTCTACCCCAAAGAAACTAGAAATCATGAATGACTCTAAGGGATAAATGGACCCCAGGAATGGGAAGTGGCATGAACTCCCAAGCTAATTGAGAGCATGAGGGTAGGGGAGTGGGTGCTGCCACAATAAGAGCACAAGAAGAAGAGTAGAGGAGAAGAAATGGAGGAGCAGATATATTGAGTTGGGGGAAGAATAGAGGAGAGAGAGCAGGATGAGAGATACCATATCAGAGGGAGCCACTATAGGTCCGAGAAGAGATCTGGAACTAGGGAGATCTCCAGAGACCTACAAGGATGACACCATCTGACAGTCCGGGCAGTGGAGGAGAGGATGGCCTAGAAACCCTTCCCCTAGAATGAGATTGATGACTACTCTCTATGCTATCCTAGAGTCTTCACCCAGTGGCTGATGGAAGCAGAGACAGACATCCACAGAAATACACTGAGCTAAAATCTGGAACTTAGTTGAAGAGAGGGAGGAATGAAGAACGAAGGGGTCTGTACCTGGTTGGAGAAACCCACAGAAACAGTTGGCCTGAAAAAGGGAAAGCATATCGACCCCAGATGCTCTTTGGGAGGACAGTATGGGACTAATCCAGCCCCCTGATCATGGATGCCAATGGGGAGGCCCCTGCACTCCTGGGAGCCTTCGGAGGTGGACTGGTGTTTTTCCCTGGTGTGTGGGGGGTACTTCGAGAGCCCATCCCACTTGAAGGGATGCACTCTGTCTCTGGACACATGGGGAGGGGTTTAGGCCCAGCACAGGAAGATTTGGTGGACTTGGTGGAGCCCCGGTTGGGGGCCCTACCCTGCCTGGGGAGTGGTGGGTGGATGGGGTGAGGGGTAGGTTGGAGGTGGGGGAGAAGGAATGGGGGTGAGGAGAGGGAGAGGGATAGGGGAATTACATATGAAACAAGCCTGTTCCCTAACTTGAATTAATAATAATAATAATAATAATAATAATAAGAGAAAAGAAAAAAAAGAAACATTATTAAAACTCAAATCACAAATAAGGCCTCACACAGCTATAGTGGGAGACTTCAACACCCGACTCTCACCATTGGACAGGACCACCAGACAGAAACTTAAAGAGACAAAGGAACTAACAGAAGTTATGAGCCAATTAGGATTAACAGACATCTATAGAACTTACCATCCAAACACAAAAGAATATACCTTCTTTTCAGCATCACATGGACCCTTCTCAAAAATCTACCACATACTCAGCCACATAGCAAACCTCAACAGGTACAAAAAAATTGGAATAATGCCCTGTGTCTTATAAAACCATATGCTTTAAAGTTAGAATTCAAAAACAACACAAACTGCAGAAATGGTATCAACTCATGGAAATTGAACAACATGCAATTGCACCATTCCTGGGTCAAGAAAAAATAAAAAAATTAAAGACTTCCTAGAATTCAATGAAAATGAAGACACAACATACCCAAACTTATGGGACACTTTGAAAGCAGTACTAAGAGGAAAGTTCATAGCTCTAAATGCTAACATTAAGAAACTAGAGCATATTCACACCAGAGAGTTGACATCATAGCTGAAAGCTCTAGAACAAATGGAACCAAATTCCCTATGGAGGAGTAGAGGCCAGGAAATGTTCAAACTAAGGGCAGAAAGCAATAAAGTCGAAACAAAGAAAACAATTCAAATAATCAATGTAACAGAGTTGGTTCTTCAGAAAATCAACAATATAGACAAACCTTTATCCAAACTAACCAAAAGGCAGAGACAGAACGTGCAAATTAACAAAATCAGAAATGAAAAGGGGGACATAACAATGGACACTGAGGAAATCCAGAGTATCTTCAGGTCATACTTTGAAAACCTGTACTCCACAAAATTTGAAAATCTAAAGGAAATGGACAATTTTCTGGACAGATATCACTTGCCAAAATTGAATCAAGAACAGATAAGCAACTTAAACAGACCTATAACCTCTAAAGAAATAGATGCAGTCATCAAAAGTCTCCCAACCTAAAAAAGCCCAGGGCCGGATGTCTTCAGTGCAGATTTCTACCAGAAATTCAAGGTACAGCTAATACCAATTCTCCTCAAAGTATTCCACACATTAGAAGCAGAAGGGTCATTGCCAAACTCTTTTTATGATGGTTCAATAACCTTGATACCAAGCTACAAAAAGACATAACTAAGAAAGAGAACTACAGACCAATATCCCTCATGAACATTGATGCAAAAATTCTCAATAAAATACTGGCAAACCGATTCCAAGAAAACAGCAGAGAAATCATCCACCATGATCAAGTAGGCCTCATCCCAGAGATGCAAGGATGGTTCAACATACGAAAATCCATCAATGTAATCCACCATATAAACAGACTGAGGAAAAAAACCCACAAGATTATCTCACTAGATGCTGAAAAAGCCTTTGACAAAAATCCAAGGTACCCCTTAATTATAAAGGTCTTGGAAAAATCAGGAATAACAGGAACATTCCTCAACATAATAAAAGCAGTATATAACAAGCTGACAGCCAACAGCAAATTAAATGGGGAGAAACTCAATTCAATTCCTCTAAAATCAGGGACAAGACAAGGCTGTCCATTCTCTCCATACCTCCTCAATATTGTCCTTGAAGTTCTAGCTAAAGCAATAAGACAACAAAAGGAGATCAAGGGAATACAAATCAGAAAGGAAGAAATCAAACTCTCACTATTTGCAGATGACATGATAGTATACATAAGTGACCCAAAAAATTCTACCAGGGAACTCCTACAGCTGATAAACACCTTCAGCAAAGTGGCGGGATACAAGATTAACTAAAAAAAATCTGTAGCCCTACTATATACTGATGACATAAAATGGCCGAAAGACACATAAGAAAGTGTTCAACATCCTTAGCCATCAGGGAAATGCAAATCAAAACAACTCTGAGATACCATCTTACTCCTGTAAGAATGGCCAAAATCAAAACATCAATGACAGTTTATGCTGGAGAGGATGTGGAGAAAGGGGAACACTTCTCCACTGCTGGTGGGAGTGCCAACTTGTACAACCACTTTGGGAATAAGTATGGCGACTCCTCAAAAAAATGGCAATCAGTCTACGACAAGATCTATCAATTCCACTCTTAGGCATATACCCAAAAGAAGCACATTCATACAAGGACATCTGTTCAACAATGTTCATAGCATCACTATTTGTAATAGCCAGAACCTGGAAACAACCTAGATGCCCCTCAACTGAAGAATGGATAAAGAAAATGTGAAACATTAACACAATGGAGTACTACTCAGCAGAAAAAAAAAATGGAATCTTGAAATTTGCAGGCAAGCAGATGGAACTAGAAGGAACCATTCTGAGACAGGTGCCCCAATCACAAAAAGACAAACATGATATGTACTCACTCATATGTGGATTTTAGACATAGAGTAAAGGATTATTAGCCTACAATCCACACTGTCAGAGAAGCTAGTAAACAAGGAGGACCCTAAGAGAGACATACATGGCCCCTTGGAGAAGGGGTAGGGTCAAGATCCCCTGAAAAATTGAGAGCACGGGAAGAGGGGGGAGGAAGCTACGAGAATGAGAAGGGAAGAAGAGGAAGGATGCAGAAGTCATGAGGGAGCAGAAAGGTTGAATCAGGGGAAGAATAGAAGAAAGGATATGTGATAGGTAGGGTTTTAGTTGGGGGTTGGTAAGGGAGGGTGGGAGGGCCCCCTGGAGAAGAGGAAAGGGACAAGATCTCCTGAGCAAATTGTGAGCATGGGGGGCAGGGAGCATGGAGAGGGAACTAGGAGAATGAGAAGTGGAGAAGAGGAGGGATGAGGAAGATATGATGGGGCAGGGAGGTTGAGTTGAGGGAAGAACAGAAGAGAGCAAGATAATAGATAATATAATAGAGGGAGACATCATAAGTTTAACGAGAAATCGGGCACTAGATAAATATCTGGAGAGCTACAAAGATGACACCAACTAGCAATCTAAGTAACAAAGGTGAGGAGAGGCTACCATAAATTCCCTCTCCTGATAATAAGATTGATGACTAATTCATATGACATCGGATAGCCTTCATCCAACAGCTGGTGGAAGTAGAAGCAGACACCCACAGCTAAACCTTGAACTGAACTGGAATCCAGTTGCAGAGAAGGAGGACTGATGAGCAAAGGGGTCCACACCAGGCTGATGAAACCCACAGAAACAGCTGACTTGAATAAGGGAGAGCTCTTGGTCCCTAGACTGATAGCTGGGAAACCAGCATGGGACTGATGCAGACCCCCCTGAATGTGGGTGTCAGTGTGGAGACCTTGGAAATCTATGGGACCTCTTGTAGTGGATCAGCACTTATCCCTAGCATAGGAATGGACTTTGGGAGCCCATCCCACATGGAGGGATACTCCCTGAGCCTAGACACAAGGGGGTTGGCCAAGGCCCTATCCCACAGAATAAGACAGACTTTGAAGACCCCCCTATAGAAGGCCTCACCCTCCCTTGGGAGCAGAAAGGGTAGGTAACATGTTATTTGGGGGGACAGGGGAGGAGGGGAAGGAAAGGGACCTGGGATTGACATGTAAAATAATTTTCTTTCTAATTAAAATTTTTAAAAAGTTTAAAAAAGAGAGAAAAGAAAAAACTAAAAGGTAAATAAATAAATAAATAAATAAGGTTGTTAAAATCAAAAAAGAAAATAAATAAACACAGAGAAGTGGGAGGGAGGGAGCTGAATACTAGCAGCACTGCTTCCTAACTGTAGATGCAATGGGAGCAGCTTCTTCCTCAAGCTCCTGTCTTAATAACTTCCCTGCCTTGATGAACCCTAGCACTGAGTCAAGCTGAACTTTCCGTTCCTTAATTCACTTTTGCTGAGGTAGTTTGTCACACAACAGAAAAATAACTAAAACAGAGTATTGACACAAACTCTTTAAGAAAACAAAAATTAATAAATTATGTCTTGGGTTATAAAGCTCACATAGCATCATGATAAAGAAATCTACAGAAAAAAAAAACAAGAAAAGAAAGAAAGATGTATAACATAATATCCTTCATGGACATACATACATATCTTCAATGAGATATTAGTAAATCAACATGACAAAATATTGAGATGGTAGTGCATCATAATCAATTAGAGTTACTGAAGACATAGTCAGTGCCTTTCTCCTGATCTCAGGGGGAAAAGACTCAGTATTTTACCACTGAGTACTTGGGGTTGTTTTAGATGTACATGAATTAAGATTGTAGTTTCCTTCTTTTAAATTTACTGTTACATTCTAGTGTAGTAGAAATCATCCTTTGTCAAGTGCCTCTTTTGTGAACATTTTAAAGTGCTCAAATTGTTTTTTTCTCTCTTAATGTATTAATATGATGAGTTACATTAATTTTCGATGTTAGACAACAAAAAGGAATAAAGGTCAGAATTGAGGAATCAAGGTGACATCTCTTCATAGGACTGTTTACTCAGACAGCAGCGTATTCATAGGAAATAGTTGATCAGACCAGAAATATTGCAGGTATCTGAGAATAGGATTTAAAACAGCTTGTCTTTAGACAGCACTACTGGTATACATAAGTTGATGGGAGCAAACCTAAAAATATACTGAACAACAGAGATAATTATCAAGAATCATTATCTTGTTGGTGTAAAACGATAAGTACTACAGTAGTCCATGCATATAGAGTTTTAAGAGCAACAAAAACTAATCTTTAGTGAAAACCATCTGAACAATAGTTACCTCCAAGACTTACGGTCATTCCTTTCCTTGGGAGCAGCGTAAGTATATGATATAAGTCACTTTAATGCTCTGTACATTTACAGGAATTTTGAGTAAATGGATGCTCACATTTGTTAATATTTTCCCAGGGTTACTTTTATTAAGTTCTATATACTTCAGAGTAGATGAACCACTAAAAACTGTCAAATTTTAATTAATTGCTGATATTAAGAATGAAGTATACCCCCTCAACCTAAGAATGGATAAAGAAAATATGGTACATTTACACAATAGAGTACTACTCAGTGGAAAGAAATGATGACATCTTTAAATTTTTAGTCAAATGCACAGAACTAGGAAAAAAACATCCTGAGTGAAGTAACCCAGATCCAGAAAGTCAAATATAGTATTACTCACTCATAGATGAATACCACACATAAAGCATAGCATAACCAGCCTACAATCTACAACCTCAGAGAAGCTAGATCCCTCTTCCTGAAACAGATGGAAGAAGACTCAGAAATCTATGACTAACCATTGGGCCGACCTCCCGGAATACAATCAAAGTGAGGGAGGAGTGATAATATGAACAAAGGAGTCAAGACCATGATGGGGAAACCCACAGAATCAGCCAACCAGAGCCAGTAAGAGGTCACTGACTTGGCCCTGTCAACTGGGGAACTGATATAGGACTGAACTGGGACTCCTGAATACAGGTGACAATGGTATGGTTTGGGCAGTGTAAGAAGCCACTGGCAGCAGGACCAAGATCTAACTATAATGCATAAACTGACTTTGTGGAGCTCATTCTCTATGGAGAGATACTTTTCTTGGCCTGGACATGGGGTGGGGGTCACCTTGGTCCTGCCTCAAGGAGGTGATAGGACAGACTTAGTTGACATCCTAGGGGATGCTAGGATGCTCTCTGAGGAGCAGATGGGAAGTGAGATGGGGGTAGGAGTAAAGAGTGGGAGGAGAGGAGGGAGGGGGAACTGAGAATGGAATGTAAAAAGTAAAGATTTAGAAATTATCTTAAGAAGATAAAAAAGAATAAAGTATACAGTGAAGTTTTAAAGTGAATCCACAGATAAAAGGATGCACGATGAAGCAAACATAGTAAAATACTATTTAAAATTCAATTTTGGATAAATTGTTTTCTTTACTGGAGAATGCCACAGTTTTGTCTCCATTATATAAGGTTTTTTTATGGATACGGACATAGAACTCTGAGTTCACATTTCCTTTCTTTCAACACTTGAAACATGATACGTCATTTCCCCTGGTCTTCATTGTTTCTGATGAGAAAATCATCATGTGAACCGTTTTTTTCTCAGAAGTAATTTAAGACTTTTTCCTTCCAATTTTCAGAAGTTTGATTATGTTGTGTCATAGCAAAGATCACTTTGACTTATGTTGCGTGGAGTTCATTGGTCTTGAATGGGTATTTCTATGTAGGTGTCAAATTTAGGGATTTGCTAGAGGTCACTTCTTTGAATACCCTTGGTCCAGAGCTTCAGTCTACCTGGGGCTTTTTTATAGGTCTAAGATGTTATCTGGCAACAAGTCTTAGCTTTTGGGCTGGTGAAAGCTAGTGAATTGGCTAAGTCAATAGATTAAAAATTTTATCTGCTAGCCACAAGCTGTTAGTTCTGACACAGGTCTTGGCAAGGAATGGCTGTTCTTGGGGCTAATGCTAGACCAAGATAAGGTAATTAGCTTCTGGACCAATATCCCACCCTCTCCACATTACCAAAATTCTAATTAGCCCTTCAGTCTCTACAGACACATCTCCTTTCCAGGAGATTTTATTCACAACAAATGCACAAACCCACAAGCCCATGTAGGCACACCCACGCACTCACAATAATAGGCATAGATAAAAAGAAGCCTTGCAAAGCAGAGAGATGTACTCAGGTATTTAAGGTATTTTGATGGAATGGAATAGGACACTTTTTCCCTTAAATTAGGGTTGGTCCATTTAAACAAAGAAAAGAAAGCTGATAGGCCCACAGCATTAGATAAATATGACCTGATTAGGCCCTGAGGTTGTCAAACTGGTATGCAGGCAGGAAATTCCAACCAATGGAAGAAAAAGCTCACCAGGCTTCTGCTTTAAGCTGCCATCCTTTGTCTCAGGTTAAAGAAGTTAGGAAAAAGTCAGCAGTTTTCTATCTTTGTAGATAGATAGCTTTCTATCTTTTTTCTATCTTTCTGACCCTTTCCCTATCTGTCCCTCATGCCCAGGCCTTTCATAAGAACAGTTTACATCAGTTTTCCCTTGAGGGTCAGAGCTTGTACCCCAAATCAGGTTTGTCCACCTGTTCTCAATGAGACAACTAAACAAACCAAATTAATAATGTGCAACAGAAAAGGGTGTATTTAACATCGTCACACTGGAAAGAGATACAAAGACATCCCGCAAACACTTCAAGTCTATCTTGAGGATGCTGAAGTGAGATTTAAATAGATGGCTAAAGATATAAACACCTAAGCACTCCCAGTCAGAGTGAGGTCCTACTCACTGTTGACCCATCCTTGTTTGGGTGTTCTGACAAGTGTTTAGAACTGTGTGAAACTCCCTCTCCACCTGGCACCTTTTCCTTCAATATGAGATCCTGATTTCCTTGGAGTCCATTATTTCAATAGTCTGATAGATTGACAGACAAAAATGTCTCCTTAGACCAGTAGTTCTCAACCTGTGGGCCATGTCTCCTTTCATCAAACCTCTATTTCCAAAAGTATTTACATTACAATTCATTATATTAGCAAAATTAAGCTATGAACTAGCAATGAAAGTAATTTTCTGTTTGGGGTCACCACAACATAAGGAACAGTATTAAAGGCTCACAGTTTGCAGTATCTTCATTTCTTCCAGGCCACTTACATAAGGACAATCAACCTCTGCTCCTCCTTTAAGCACCCCCACCAGATATTTCATATGGACAATCTGCCTCAGTGTCCCCTTTTGCTATTCCCAAGCCTTTCAGGAATGGCCTGTTAGCAATCCTTGTTACAACCTGCCTGCCAATATGTCTCAGTCTTATCTGGGGGCTTCAAGGACTTCCCTGATAGCTCAAAGTACAGAATATAGGAGTTGTTTTGATACTCAAAAAGCTGGCCATTTCCAGAGAATCAGTGAAAGAGCGCCTTGGTAAGAATATAGTGAGTTACTAACAGTGACAAAATTTGTGAGATTCACAAGTTTAAACTGGCAGAATACTATGATTTATAAAATATATGAATTAAGTATTCTGAGAAACCGGGTCATCATAAAAACAGTTAAAAGGTTATGGAGTTTCTATGACTCCATGTGTAAATTGATCTTTTGTATCAGAGTAAACCAATATTGGTTTGAGCTGTCATTAGAGTGTGTTAGACAGTGGGCTTCAGAGCTAGCGTACCTGCATGTGAGTCCTGTCTCTTTCCTTTGTTGTGACTATTAAGTGACTTAATTTCACCATATGTCTTTATCCCTCAGGTGTCAAGTATGAACAATAGGACTCTCGATGTGGTTAATTGAATGGATTGAAAAATGTCATCCATATAAAGTGTTTAGCATAGTGACTAGTGTGGACTAACTGAAACTGCAAATTCATAGTTCTCCCATTCACAGTGTCTACGAGAAAACACAACTCTCACATCAAAGGGGAAAAGAAAAATTATTCTGGAGCCAAATATAAGTGAGCATGGCCAAGAACTATGGATTAAATCTCCTCAAATACCATGTTCCAATAGGGTAACAATTGGAACATGAACTTCATGAACTGCTTACATTAACAGAACAAAGACATCCATAAGTCAAGACACTTTTCAAATACATTTGTGGATACATTGGGTAGCAAGTTAGTAGAACCTTTGTATGCTATCCAGCAACACGATTAGCCCTTTGATTGCTGGAAAACAAGGATTTTGTTAAATTTAAGTTACTACATTACAAAAGATATTTGCTGTGTTTGTCATAATGTTAGGCATGTTATAGAGAGGGGCAAGGAATGGATATTTAGTAGGCTGAAGATCACCCACAATGAATCATAATTAATCTCCAGAACTGCAACATTCTAAACCCCACATCACTGTAGCTTGAATCAGTCCATCAGCCTTTGCAGACTCAGCTTCTTTCCTTGAATTCTCATTCATGACAGCTTTTGCAGCATAAAAGTTTTTTTGTGGCATCACTATTGGATTTTTCCTTTTGTTATCCTTTTTCTGGTGTATAATTGCTGCATTGTTTACACTGTGTTTTGAAATGGATGCTATGCTATTATATCTTGATTTTATTTGTTTGTTCCACTACATTCTTTCCACTGAGGAAAGAAAAAGTGTGCAGTTTTAGAGGCTAGTCCAAAGATCCCATCCCAGGCTTTTCTCCCAGGTTGATGTGCAGCACAGCACGGTGCCCTGTGATCTCTGACTTTGACCTCAGGAGGAGCAAACAATCTAATCATACTTTTTTCTGGGACAGGGCACATACAGCTCATCTCTCCTCAGAACACAAAAACAAAACAGTGAGAGAGGGGAGACCAAACCTAACTTTCTGTTTCCAGGATGGTTCTAATGAAAATCAGAGAAATCAGTCTATTTCTGACCACAAGCATTTGGGGGGAAAGGCGGGATTACCTCTTTTTTTTATTTAAAATCTGCAAAACTTACTTAGTAGTTCTCTTCTTTATAAGAACCCTCTTTGATTATGTATGGGGTTTTGTGTTTTTGTTTTTGTTTTTTTGTTTTTTTGTTTTTTGAGACAGGGTTTCTCTGTGTAGCTTTGGAGCCTATCCTGGCACTCGCTCTAGAGACCAGGCTGACCTCAAACTCACAGAGATCTGCCTGCCTCTGTCTCCCTAGTGCTGGGATTAAAGAAGTGGGCCACCAACGCCCAGCCTTGATTATGTATGTTAATGTTATAATATGACAGGATAAAGGCTCTATACAGACACTGGGCAGGAACTGGCCACCAGGAATATCAAGAGATTTTTGCACCTTGCTTACTAATCTCCAGAAAGGAAGTGGGTTGTGGCTAAAGGACAAGTTTTTTAAAACAGGGTCTGTATCTACACAGTCCTGACTGTCCTGAAACTCAGTGTATAGACCAGGCTGACCTCAAACTCACAGACATCCACTTGCCTCCACCTCCCAAGTGCAAAGTGACTAAAGATGTGTGCCACCACACCTAGCTCCTACACACATCTTAAACATGGAGATGTTAAGATTCTCTCTGTTGGCGACCACATTGAGGTACTGGAAGGGTGACAGGTCACAATAGGGCATGTTAGCCCCACACCACACTCTTCCAAAGTGGTACTCTTTGTAATTAACGAATAAGCATGATTCAAGTACACTTCTGAATTCTGTAAGAAACTCTAGCAAGTTAGTAGAACCAAAGTGGAGAACATGATTTCCTCCTATTTATATGTAGATGACCAGTTAGAGGTATGGGAGACCTGGACTTTTAATCATTATCTGAAATAGAGATAGTCTGTATGAAACTATACCCCTACTTGTTTACTGCTAACTTCAGGTAGATGGTATGAGAATTGAATTAAATCCCTGTAAAAGAGTGGAATCTGTGTGATGAAGCACTTTCTTGTCTTTTACAGAAATAAGAAGGTGATAAGGCTGACTACTTAGGCAGCAGATCAGAGCTGCTATACCAAGGTGATTTTTTGAACTTCCCAAGAGCCCAGGAAACTTTCCTGGAATGCTATCCCTACCTCAGTCACTGTGTAGCTCACCTTACAGAGTGTATTCTGTGGAATACTCCATAAGTCTTTCTCTTTAGTGGGTGATACATCTTTTTTACAAATCTTCTTGACATTATTATAGATTCACCTAGAGTAGTGAATAGTAAAAAAATAATAATAATAGAGATCCTGTCAATCAATACCTTATCCAGTTACCTCCATGGTAACATCTTGAGACAGTACAGTACACTATCTCAATTAAGATCTCCACAGCCCAGGATGATATGACTGACTTTGGGGAAGCCCCATGGAGGGCCTTACCCTCCCTGGGGAGCAGAGGGGGGATGAAGTAGGAACTGGGGGAGGGGAGGGAGAAGGGATTGACATGTGAAGCAGCCTTGTTTCTAATTTGAACTAATAAAAAATAATATCTTGAAAAAAAAATCTCCACAGGGGCACTACTACAATGTGGCTACATTTCCATTACCATAGGATTGTCATGGTGCCTTTGTAAAATCACCCACTCATCATATCCTTAAACTCTAAATAATCAGCAATGTGTTCTCCTTTTCTATAATTTTGTTGCTTTCCTAACATCATGTACAAAGAATCACACAATTTAGAACCTTAGTTTTTTTTATATTTGTTAAGATTACTAAATATTTGTTCGGCTTGTACCATTGACCAATATTTAACTTTAAGGATATTATCATACTATGTATTATCTACTTAAGGATTATTTCTAGTTTAGAGCTATTGTGATTAAAGCTACTACTAATATTCAAATATAGGTTTTGTGTAAATATGTTTTAATTTGCTGGGATAAATGGACAAGAATGTAATTGCATAGTAGCAGCATGTTTATTATCAATAGTTGTATTTTTAAGGTTGCTAAAGTGAGACATAATTTCAATTCCATCATTCAGAAGGAGATTAAGACAGGAGTATCACTGAGAATTCAAGTATGTCCTAGGCTACATTGTGAGTTCTAAGCCAGCCCAGGCTACAGAATGAAACACTGTCATAAAATAAATAAATAAATAAATAAATAAATAAATAAATAAATAACCTCCCCAAATGGCTTTGTGATTATATACTAGTTTACTTCACCAGCAAAATAAAATGATACAGTTTCCCTGTGTGCATTCTCATCAATACTTTTCATTTTAATCATAATGATAGGTGTAGAATGGCATCTGACTATGGTTTAAATTTGCATATTCCTAATAGCCAATAATGCTGAATATGTTTATAGGTATGTATTGCCATCTGTACATATTCAGAGAAATGTTGATCCATATATTTTGGGTTGTTTCTATTTAGCTTCTTTATTGGAGAAAAATACTTATTGAATAATTTGAGCTAAATGCTATGATTCCCTTGAGTGATTCCTTCAAGGTAGAATCATTTCATAGTTTTGTACTTTACCAAAAAAACATATCACACACACACACACACACACACACACACAAATACACAGAGGGAGAGAGAGAGAGAGAGAGAGAGAGAGAGAGAGAGAGAGAGAGAGAGAAGAATGTGTCTATATGTCTATAAACCAATGACCCTCTTTTTCTGGCATAGATCTTACATAAACTCCCAGGAAAACTGTCAAAGCATATGCTCCTGAGGATCTAATCAGTTATCATTATGTATCTCGCCATCAGTCTAAGTATAATGCAGCCTCTCTCCACAAAAATATATAGACAATGAATTTTACCTTCAGTTTTACAGTGTTCCTAGGAAATTCACCACAGCCATGAACCATAGCCTTAATAACTTAATATAGCAATCCTGATTGGCTGAAAACGGTTCTGGAGAATTCTAAATGAACCTGAAGTCAAAGCTTTAAAGGATTAAAGCTTCTACAGGTGGATTTCAATCTCAAGGGAACATAAAATCCCTGGAAATTATTATATAGATACATGTACTTACCTTGAGATCTGACCCAGAAAGTCTGGGATGGAAGACCATCTGGGTCACACACTTCTCAGCCTCTCCCCAACTTCACCAATAGAAATTTTACTTTATTTAAAGGACTTGGGAATAGAGATTACTAGGAACATAAAATTTACTATCCATAGGCCTCATAAATGAGTCCCAGCTCAATTTTGTAAATTCACTTAAAACATTACAAGAATTTCGGGTATTTTTTTAATTGTAACTAGTTTTATAGTTTTTAGGTTTGGACTTTGTAGTTAACAAATCATGTCCCAATTTCACAAAAGGATGTATGTGTGCTCTTGCTATTTGTATGTATGAGTTTTACAGTGGTATGCAAATTCTGGTGTGTTATCCTCTAAGCATAAGCAGCCAAATAGCTCCTACATGTGCTTGTGGTGACTTGGTTAGCAAAATTCAGCCATTTCAATAATGTTTACATTTACTATTGCAAATGGCTGCTCTTTGATGTTATTAGGATACAATTATTCTTGTTTGAGTATTAAGGGTCTTAACATAGCTTGGGCACACTTTCTGGTCCACTTCACTTTAAAATTGGCCCTCTCCACATTGTGCAACATTAGCAGCTAAGATACAGTAGGACCTAAGACTTGCTTTTAATTTTCCTGTCACTTCATTTTCATAACAAAAGCAAATATACCACTTACCTGCTGAATTTTTAAAGACTTATTTATTTATTATGAATATAATACCCTAACTCCATGTATGCCTGCATGTCAGAAAATGTCACTAGATCTAATTATAGACGGTTGTGAGCCACCATGTGGTTGCTGGGAATTGAACTCAGAACCTCTGGAAGAGTAGGCAGTGCTCTTAACCTCTGAGCCATCTCTCTAGCCCTTACCTGATGAATTTTTAAAACCAGAATTGCTCCAACAATGTCTTAAGAAACAATAAAAAAAGGAAAGTGAAATTATAAAAGAATAAAGAAAGAAAATGGATGGATTACTACTTGTTTGTTAAGATAAATAGTAAGGCAGTGTGTTTGTTGCAAGCAAGTTCATGCAAGGCATCCGAAACTTTAATTTAAAAAGGAACTATATGCAAAAGACAAGCTGCCATGCTATAAGAATAGTGAAAGTGACAGGAAAATTCTATCTTTTTAGCAAGATTATTTTTAAAATGGTACAACTCAGATTCTGTTGTAAAAATTGGTGTGTTATCATAATTAGTGGCAAAAATAATCACATTGCTTTTAATTCTTTTATTATTTATTGATATTATAACTGGTTCATGCCTACATTCCTGTTCCTTCTTCCAACCTTTCCCATGTACCCTTTTTTCTGTCTTTCAAATTCAAGACCTATTTTTCTTTAAGTATTGTTACATGTATATTTGTGTGTGTTCCTACATACATAAATACAACCTACTCAGTCCATATTACATTACTAGTATGTATGTCTGCAGGGCTTGCTCCACTTGATACTGGGTAAGCAATTACTATGTTCTTCCCTAGAGATAACTATTTTTCTCCCTCTCTCAGCATCCTAAATTGTCTTTATTTCTTTATTGAGGGTTGAAGCCTCTTGAGCTTTTTCCCTTCCACATTAACAAATCTGTTGGTGTCATCCTTGTTCTGGCCATATATAGACAGCCATGATTGTGAGACTTAATGGCTATATGTTCTCTGGCATTTCTGGGAGACAATCTCAGCCAATTTCCTATTACTCTAGCTATTACAATCTTCCCACCATTACGTTTGCAATGATTCCTGAGCCTTAGGTACAGGAGCTGTATTGTAGAAGCATCAGTTGAGACTGCACTCCATAACTCTGCATTTTGATCAGTTGCAGCTTTTTTGTAATGGTCTCCATCTGCAAAACCACTTATTGTTCTTGAGTTTATTAAGAAATTCATGGCAGCTGGGCAGTGGTGGTGCACACCTTTAATCACAGCACCTGGGTGGCAGAGGCAGATGGATCTCTGTGAGTTCAAGACCAGCCTGGTCTAAAAAACCTAATTCCAGGACAGCCTTCAAAGCCACAGAGAAACCCTGTCTCAAAAAACAAAAAAAGAGAAAGAGAAAGAAAGGAAGGAAGGAAGGAAGGAAGGAAGGAAGGAAGGAAGGAAGGAACGAAGGAAGGAAGGAAGGGAGGAACGAAGGAAGGAAGGAAGAAAGAAGGAAATTCATGGCAAATGTTGCAGATAAAATATCCCCTGAAAATAAAATTTTGGGGTATTTCCAAAATCTATCTCACCAGACTGATTTTTGGAAAAGTTATTGAAAGAAGTTTAAGGAGTAGAGCTGCTAATGATAAGTTTTATGCTCTTATTTTGGATGACTGATCTCATGCTACATGTACAGCTCAACTTGCCATTTTGGTAATGAATAAAATGTCACTGAAGAAATGGACTCTTTGGGGCTACTAAAAGATACAGCTAATCCAAAAAAGAAGTAAAAATACATGTTAAAGTAATTTAGATTTCTTGACAATGTAACTTATATAAATAAACATGGTACCCTAGTGATGGAAAGTAAAAGGGAAGGGCTATGAAGTTAACAGATGATGCAATTACATTCCAAAATTCATGTACTTCATTAAGTATCATTGTACAGTACATCAAGAAATTTCAAGCAGAAAAATGAGTAATGTCATGCAGATCTTTAACAAGACTATGAATTTAACAATGGTCTGTTTTAGTTGGGGTTTTCTTGAGAAATAGAACCAATAGAATGAATATATTTCTAAAGCAGATTTATTAGGTTAACATACATGATATGATCTGCATAGTTCAACAACAACTATCTTCATACTAGAAAGGCTGAGAACCCAGTAGCTATTCAGTACAGGAGCCTGGATACCTTAGCAGTTCCAGTGTGGTGCTGAAGGTCTAGCTAGAGCAGTGGTTCCCAACATGTGGATCCCAAGCACTTTGGCAAACTTCAATCTCCAAAATGTTTACCTTACAGTATATAACAGTAGCAAGATTATACTTATGAAGTAGCAATTAAATTAATTTTATGGTTGGGGGGTCACCACAACATGAGGAACTTATTAAAGGATCACAGCATTAGGAATGTTGAAAACCACAGTCTAGAGGATTCCTGGAGAGCAGTTGGTTTTCAGTTCACATGGTAAGGTCAAAGACGCTGAGTTCTGATGTCAGCATGGAATGGCATCAGCAATGGCAGAGGCATCAATGGAGTAAAAAAATTCACCAGAAAGACATGAAAGCAAACAGATAAAAAAAAAAAAGCTTTGCCCTTGGACATCCTGTTAGCTCACCACTAGAAGATGCCTCTCACATTTAAAGGAGGGATCTTCTTAATCTATTTAGCCTACTCCAAAAAACTACTGACAGCTGTGCCTAGTGGCTTATCTATTACTTAATTCTATATACAATCAATTTAACAAACAAGATTGGCAATCAGGAACCCTCCCATTGTCAACTTTCACACAATTGCATCTCATTATGTCATATTTAAGTTCCAAGTGAAATCAACAGCAAGGTAAAAATACTGTCTACAATTTATAAGCATCTCTTATAAAATAACAAATGCTCTATCCCCCTTAGCCTTAATGTATGGTAAAATACTTTGAGTAATGCTTTGTCTTTTAGTGTTCTTCAACTCAAATATGATAATATTGATGTATAATACTGTAGATGGGATTTTCTCCATCTATCTTAATTCTACTGGACTGTTTTTCCTCTGCCCACTGGGTCCCACAGCCACTTAAGAAACAACCATTCAGAGACTTAATATATATTTATAATTACTTTGCCATTGACTTAGGCTTCTTATTGGCTAGCTCTCTCTTAATTATTAACCATTTTCTATTAATCTATATATCTCCATGTGGCCTTTGCTTACTGGTAATACCTGGGAATTCTGCCCTCACTGCCAGGTACATGGCAACTGTCCTTTGTCTTTCTTTTCTCTGTCTCTTTGTTCTGAATTCCTGCCTAGCTAAATTATGCCTGTCCATCAGCTGAAACGGCTTTATTCATCAATCAATAGAAGCAACACATATTTGCAGCATACAAAAAGACTTCCCGCATCATAATACTTAACTACTGTTTCCACAATTTATATTACATTACATGGTTAACCAGTAGAAGGAAGAAAACACAAATATCTGTTTAATGTGAATGTACATATTCACAAACAAATTCTTACCAAATTAGGACAAAAAAAACTCAGCAATTAGAATCTTCATTTCTGTAGCTGGTCACATAGTCTTATATTGTGTTTACAATCACCTTTTTCTACCACTCATTCTGTATTGCAGTGCTCTGGGATCATTTCAGAAAAAGAGAATAGAAAAAGTGTGAAAACCAGAAAAAGGTGTAAGATGTGGTAGACAAGTACAAGGAAATGGTGTTTTCCAGGCATAACAGGCCAGCTGCACATATGAAAACACAGAGTATCCATATGGTCTGTCATAGTTATGGTTTCTACTGCTGTGAAGAGACACCATGACCATGGAAACTCTTATAAAGAAAAACATTTAATTGGGGCTGGCTTACAGTTCAGAGATTTAGTCCATTACCATCATGGCAGGAGGCATGGTGGCATGCAGGCAGACATGATGCTGGAGAAGGAGCTGAGGGTTCTACATCTGGATTGAAAGGCAGCAAGGAGAGACATTGAGCCACTAGGCCTGGATAGAGCTTCTGAGACCTCAAAACCCACCCCCAGTGACACATTTCACCCAACAAGACCACACTTCCAAATAGTGCCACTCCCTATGTGTCTATGGTGGACATTTTCCCTCAAACCACTATATGCTCCATACAAGTGCAATCCAGACTAAATACCAGCATAGAGAGGCATATTGAGCATAGAGTTTCATCCCTAGCCAAGAAGATGCTGGCAATTTTAGCTGCTGGGGGAGGGAGACAAAGTTTTCTCTAAGTGCATAACCCTGGTAAGTCAATCATACACCTGTGGAAGACTACAAATTCAAAAATAAAAGGCCAATGAAAATTGGAATTGATGGGTTAAAAAAGACACAATATTGTGTAGAAGTAGGGTGGTGAGGGAAGGGAACTAGATCAGGGAAGAGTTAGGAAGGTTTATATGATCAAAACACACTATATAAAATTCCCCAAAATAAATAAAAATTGTGTTAAAAATAATAAAATGTAAGTGAAATGTGTAAAATACAGACAGACTTTAGGAGTCCATTCCACATAGAGGGATAATACTCTCTCAGCCTAGACACATGGGAGAGGACCTAGGCCCTGCGCCAATTGATATGGCAGACTTTGAAGATTCCCCTATGGAAGGCCTCACCCTCCCTGGGGAGCAGAAATGTTATTAGAGAGGTAGCTTGTTAGTGGGGGGCAGGAGAGGAGGGGAGGGAGAGGGAACTGAGATTGACATGTAAAACAAGATTGTTTCTAATTTAAATTTTTTAAAAGGTATGCAACACCATCAGTCTCCAGAGAAATGTAAGCTAAAGCTACTTTCAGTTTCCATTCCAGCCCATTCCTAATAGTCATCATCAAGAAAATAAATGACAACGTTTGTTGGCAAGTATCTGAGAAAAAAAGAAGCCCTTATCCAGTGTTGGTGGGAGTGTAAACTGATGCAGCTACTATAATCTCTTCTTGAAAAACTAAAGGTAGAACTCCACATGACATAGCTATACCTGACTTGGTCATGTACCCAACAGACTTTATACCTGTGACAGACATATCTTCATTTCCATGTTTATTGAAGCTTTATTCACAATAGCTAAGAAATAAAAGCATCGTTGACATCCATTAACTGATGAATAGATGAAGAAAATGTAATAAACACACACACACACACACACACACACACACACACACACACACACACACACTGGAATTCTGTTCAGCCCTAAAGAAAAATGAGATGTGTGGAAAAATGGATGTAATTGAAAAAATATTATAGTAAGGGAGCCAATTTATTCTCAGAGAGAAATGCTGTATGTCCCCTCTATATGCAGAGCTTGCTCTGAATTTTTTTATTTCTTCATTTAAGTTGGAATAAGTATCTTTAGAAATCATGAGTAAAGGAAAAAGCAAGGGGAAATGAGGAGATTTAAGGTTGAAGGCATGGTCTTGGTGGTGAGTATAGTAAAACACTAGTGATATCAAAGTAAAAAGCACATTAGGAGCAGAAAGGTTTGAATGGAGATATGATTTGGGGCATGGGAGACAGGTGGTGTTAGAGGAAAGGTTCAATTAAAACTTAGAATACAAGAAAAACCATATAGGAACCTATTACTTTATAAGCTAACTAAAAACATAATTTTCAAAAGAGCTTTGATGGCAGTGACATACCTGGGGGGAACACAAAAGTTCTGGGAGCCATATAATTTTAAATAAAAATCCAAGTGCCAGGTGTTGGACTCCTTAAGAGTTTTTGTTCAGGAAGTTCTCAGATCAGGTCCCAAAATAATAGAGGCAATTAATCTTGGTTCTTTCCAGAACAAGATTGTAAGACCCTCTTGTTGAAGATGCCACACACTTTGGGCACAAAACACATAGAAATGCAGCTGGAACTGAGCTGGAATATTCATTTCTGATAGCTAGTATTTATCATGACACAAGGTTCCAATGCAAGTATAAATAGCACCAAAGGTCCTATTCAACTATGGAGTGCATGCTGTTACTATAAAGTAACCTGACAGATAAGATGTGCCCACTAACACAATAGTGACATGACTATTTGGGATGTAACCAACAACTCTCTGATTGCATCTGAGGCCTGTTCTATGGAAAGAGATGCACGTTGGGTACTGTAAATCTAACCAAAACTAGGGAGGCCACAGTCCCAGAGAGGAGGGTGGGATTTACTACTACTCTTTCACTAAATGAAGTTATAACCAAACTGCCTTCTGAATGTGTGGTTATACCCAAAGACTAGTGCCACTCTGAGCCTGAGCAAGAGATGATTAACACAAAGTCAATGACTGATGAGTCCTTAGCCCTAAGTGAAGCATCTATAACACCCCTTCCAAAGCCTAGGGAATATCATAGAAGAGAGGACAGAAAGATCTTAAGAGATGGATGATGGGAGAAAGTACTGTGAAATCTGCATTCTCAGTATGGCATGGCTGTTGCTATCATAAACACAGAACAACTGTGGCTACCTGCAGAAGACCTGTTACCTAAAACAATAAAGATAAAAAGGAGGAGTGGGTTGGCTGAGAAGGGAAAGGTCAGTGAAGTGGGTGGGGAATGAGAGAAGGTATTTGCTGTGAATGTGATCTCAATACATCGTATCCATACATGAAAATGACACAAATACTAGAAAGTTAGAGAATAATGAGTATGTCTTATTTAGAGGGCCTACCTTCTAGCTTTGCCTTCTCCTGAATTGTGCTTGAAATCATAATAGTCTCTGTCTAAGCTCATCATTTTCTGAATTCCTACATTATTAAAAGAAACACTTTCAAAATTCTTCCTGGAAATCTCCTTTAAAACCTATACCTGGTCTTTTAATATGTTTCTATTTTTATATAATTTAGACACAATGGTTTCAAATGCCTCACCACTGTGGAAGACTCTGCAAGTGCTTTACTTAGCAGGACTGGTTCAACCTAATAGAGTACTGGTTCTCAACCTGTGAGTTGGAACCCTTTTGGAGTCACATATCAGATATCCTGCATATCAGATATTTATATTATGATTCATAACAATAGCAAAAATTGTTATGGAGTAGCAAGGAAATAAGTTTATCATTAGAGATCACCACAACACGAGGAACTGCATTGAAGTGTCATTAGGAAGGCTGAGAATCACTGTTCTAGAGTCTGACCCCAAGCAGCTTATTTCTGACATATTTAAGAACATTGCAACTTTGAAAAAAAAGGTCTCCTGTGGCAATTATCACAAGATTGAGGCACAGCTAGATCAAAACTCCTTTTCAAAGTACATGTCTTTTGCAAAGTCCCCATGATCTCTTTCATAAGAATGGGTTCTATTGACTGAGAACCAATGCTCAGGATAAGGTTGTAGTGAAGGTTTCTCACCCTTCCTAATGATGAGACCCTTTAACAAAGTACATGCTGTGGTGACCCCTAACCATAAAATTATCTCATTGGTATTTCATAATGCTAATTTTACTGCTATTGTGAATTGTAATGTATCTGATATGTGGCCCCAAAGTGGTCACCACCCACAGGTTGAAAACTACTGGTCTAATGAGGAACAGTTTGTAATAAGCATGACAGTAAACTCTTTTTGCAAAGTACACAGGAATTCTATAATAAGAATGGGTGATTTGCCAACCCCACATCTTACAGAGGGCTAATTTCCAAAATATACAAAGAAGTCAAGAAGCTAGCCACCAAAACACCAACTAATCCAATTAAAAAGTGGGATACAGAACTAAATAGAGAATTCTCAACAGAGGAATCTAAAATGTCAGAAAGACACATAAGAAAGTGCTCAACATCCTTAGCCATCAGAGAAATGCAAATCAAAACAACTTGAGATATCATCTTAGTCCAGTAAGAATGGCTAAAATCAAAAACACCAATGATAACTTACGCTGGAGAAGATGTGGAGAAAGGGGAACACTCCCCCACTGCTGGTGGGAGTGCCAACTGGTACAGTCACTTTGGAAATCAGTATGGCTATTCCTCAGGAAAATGGGAATCAGTCTACCACACGATCCAGCAATTCCACTCTTAGGCATATACCCTAAAGATGCACATTCATACAAGGACATCTGCTCAATCATATTCATAGCAGCATTATTTGTAATAGCCTGCACATGGAAGCAACCTAGATGCCCCTCAACTGAAGAATGGATGCAGAAAATGTGGAACTAGAAGAAACCATTCTGAGTGAGGTAACCCAGTCACAAAAAGACAAAAATGGTATGTATTCACTCATATATGGATTCCAGACATAGAGCAAAGGATTACCAGCCTATAATCCACACTGCCAGAGAAACTAGGAAACAAGGAGGACCCTAAGAGAGACATGCCAGGTCCCCCAGAGAAGGGGACAAGATCTCCTGAGTAAAATGGGAACATGGGGGGAGGGGAGAGGGAGCTAGAAGAAAGAGAGGGAGAAAACAGGAGGGGAGAGGAGAACATGAGATAGCTGGAAGATTTAGTCAGGGGAAGAATTGAGGAGAGCAAGAAAAGAGATACCACAATAGAGGGAGCCATTATAAGTTTAAAGAGAATTCTGGCGCTAGGGAAATGTCCAGAGATCTACGAGTTTGACCCCAACTAACAATCTAAGCAGTGGTTGAGAGGCTTCCTTAAATACCCTTCTCTACTACTGAGATTGATGACTACCTTATACGCCATCCTAGAGCCTTCATCCAGTAGCTGATGGAAGCAGAGGCAGAAACCCACAGCTAAACACTGAGATGAAATCTGGAATCCAATTGAAGAGAAGGAGTGATGAGCAAAGGGGTCAGAACCAGACTGGAGAAACCCAAAGGGACACCTGACCTGAACAAGGGGGAGCTCATGGACCTCAGACTGATAGCTGGGAAACCAGCATAGGACTGTTCCAGACCCCCTGATCAAGGATGTCAGTTTGAAGTTCTGGGAAATCTACAGGGCCTCTGGTAGTGAATCATTATTTATCCCTAGTACATGAATGAACTTTGGGAGCCCTCTCCAGATGGAGGAATACTCTCTCAGCCTAGACACTCGGGGGAGGGTCTAGGCTCTGCTGCAAATGATATGACAGACTTTTTTGAAGATCCCCCATGGAAGGCCTCACCCTCTCTGGGGAGCAGAAAAGGGTTGGAATGGGGGTAGGGTGGCAGGGGAGGAGGGGAGGAGGGAATGGAAAGGGATCTTGGATTGACATGTAAAAGAAGCTTGTTTCTAACAATAATAATAATAATAATAATAATAATAATAATAATAATAATAAAAGAATGGGTGATTTGGGTGAGGCCTGGCTCTATAGATAGCAAAAGATAGCCAGGCTATCAAACAGCATCCATGTCCAGGCTTCTGGGTGGAAAAGAGGTGTAAATCCCTTTTGTTAAAGACAAAAGCCCATGAATTTAACATTTCCAGTTTCTCTAGTGCTGTCTGGGAACATGTGGACCTTGTACCATCTACACGCCATCACACACAACAAGCTGCTTTGTACCAATATCCTTCCACAGCTTCCTGACTCTCCTTTATGTCCTCAATAATATCTTAAGATGGTTAAGGTTTCTACCAATCCCCAAATCAATGTCATTTAAGTGAAATGGGGAAAGGAGTTTTCTATACAAATCAGACACTTCACAGCTATGGGAGACACTAGAGAAAGACAAGTATGTCGGAACAAGGTGAGGGTCTGGAAAAACCCAGTACAAGGTAAGAGACTTCTTGGCTCTGTCTCTGACAGTGAGGTTCATGTAGTTGAAGGTAACATGGTCAGTGGTCAGGAAGAAGGAGATGAGGCAGATGAACAGAGAAACAACTCATAAGAAAAAGTCAAACCCACCCAACAAGCAGACACTTTCCTTCACCACTTGTCGGTGCTTGTGTGTGTGTGGGGGGGATACTGCAGGATCTGGAAGCCAGAAGTCAGAGTGAAATCACTGTCTTATTTTTAAAGACTTTGCTCTTCACATTCAAAATTTTATGTCTGCTAAGTTTCAAACCTGGGACAAAAGGATGTGGTATCTGTTTAAGATATCAACATGAACCTGGACACCAGGTTTTCCCAACATCCCTCAGTAACAGCCTGTTCCATGGTATGGCTGGCATACCCTGCCCTCTAGCCTGCCCTTAATCTAGAGGCTCTTCCCTGTATAATCCAGGCATTTTGATTACCCATCCCCTTTTGTACCTTTGGCCTACTGGCTGCTATACCTGATTCCCCCCTCCCCTCTCCATTCTCCTCCCATGCTGTCCAGCTCAACCTGGTCATGTCCACTCTGGACTCTTCCTGCCTTTGACTATGCTCTTTTACATATCTATTATAAATTTCCTCCTCCCCATACCTAGAAACAGTCATGTCCATTCCTTTGCTCTTTATTTCTTTTTCTTCATTCAACATCTTTGTGTGTTTCCTGGCCTGTATGTATGTTCACCACATGCTTGCAATATCCAGGGAGGTCAGAAGAGGGTAATGGATTCCCTAGAGCTAGAGTTATAGACAGTTGCAAGATACCATATGGGTTCTGGGAAAGGAACCTGGGTCCTTTGGAAAAGTATCAAGTGTTTTTCCCAGCCATCTCTCTGGTCTTTCCCCTTCCAGACTTTTAGATTATAAGGAATAGCAGAGCTTAGAGGATCATCACCCTAGTAAGGGTAATGGGAGAGCTTATACCTTATGGCAGCTCCTCCCTTTCTATAAAGGCAGCAGATCCAAAGAGATAGACATAGGCACTGCGGTTCTGCGGCCCTAGTCTAAGTTCCAGAGATTTACTGCTATTTCTGTTCTGCCTTGCTTGTACATCTAGAGTCAACCCAAACCGAGAACTAAAGCAAGAAGGAAACCTGAGAAATAGATTTTCAGCTCAGCTAATTCCACAAAGTAGAACCCATCACAGGGGCTCAAAACTCTCAATGTCAGGGTTTTTTTGTTGTTGTTTTTAAGGCCTTTGAGATACGTTAAATATTATTACCAGCAGCTCAGTGTTTAATGAGTTATAATAGTATTTGTTCCATGGGAACTTGGTTTTCTATACCAGATTGATTGCTATATCTTACTCTTTAAAATAATTCCCGGATGACAGAGTAAGACTTTCTTTTTATAGAGTCTCCTGCACAGACCTAATACTTGATTAATTTCCCTCTCCCTGGGACCATTTAGTTCTGAGAACTAAAAAACTTCAGTTTCTCCTTACCCAGAAAACAGCAGCATAGAAATCCAAATGAACTCAGCAGTAAGAAAAACGATGGGCTCTCACTGTCACCATTTTCCGTGGAGACTGAGGGAGTACAGGGTCCATGCTTGAACACTTTCTCCTAATTAGCACTTCAATCCTTGCACTTAGCTCCCCCATCCACCTGGTGACCTGAACTCAGACAAGGAGGAACTGAATGACAAGGTGATAATGAAGAGAGAATGTCCTGTTCTGCTCCAGACCCAGCTGAGACAAAGCAGCAAGACCACAGGAAGAAGGCTAGGCATGCAGGTTTTGAAATTATTCTTTCTATGACAAGCAGCATGATGAAAAATCATTAACACAATGAAAGAGGAGAGGCTGAAGCAGCAGCGAGCTTTGCTGGACAACTCAGATCCTTCTTAGGGTAGATGTCTTTTAAAAATCACAGCATTGTTTTCTGCTACTTAACAACACTGCACTGCACTGCTGTGTTGGAAGAAAAATTAGAGGAAGGGAGACAGAGAAGAAAAGTTGAAAGAGAGATACCTACTCATTCTCCAAGCCATGAAGAAGCATTAGCACAGGGCTGTCTACTCAAAGTCTATTCCAAACCAATTTTTGGTTTTTCACAAAGTTTACAGCTGCTCTTTCAATAACAATGACTCAACAGAATGTGCAAAATGCCTACACTGTGCATTCTTGAGGACTAGACCCAGTCACAGAGACATTGGCCAACACTGATTTTTGGAAGGTGTCTCTCCCTACAAACGTAGGGGTCTAGTGGTAAAGGGAGAATGGATGGAAAGAAAATAGTATCACTGTTCCAGATCTCATAAAGTCCTTTGGAATAATTCCCTTACATGTCTCAAAGCGGTTTCCTTACCTATAAGGCCGTATGGCAGGTTCTGACTCCATGGCATCATTTTCTATCCTATTTACTCTTCCTCCCCACTTAATACTTTCCCTCTCGATTCCCTACTAATCTATCCTTAACTTCCCCTCCTTCACTTCCAAGCTGCTTGTTACCTTTATTTGACTCAGTTATCAAATGAAGCAAAAGTATTATTATAAACTACCTTTGAGACAAAGAAACACAGGCCCCACCCAAAACAAGTGATACCCCAGGTCAGCCACCTACAGTATTTTTTGGTGGAGTCGAGACTATAGAAGCCAGCATTAGACTCTTAAGATTTGGATTCTTATAACTCTTCTGAAGGAGCTTCCCCCACAGCGATTCTACATATAAGCATACATGTTAAGGGTGGATCAAGATTTCCCATACCCCGCAGTCACCACTGCAGTTCACTATGACTCCTGCATGTGGCATCTTGTCTTCAACACTATATGTTATATCTCTATGTCTGCCTGGTGTGCTGCTTATGAGTTTCATATCTCTTCCGTGGATGGTCCTTTTAACACAGAAATAACCAAATCTTGAAGATCTAGTGAAATTGCAAGACATTTCAAAAAGGTACTATCTTTTCTCTGTTTTGACAAATAGTATTCACTAGTTAGTTACTTATATTATTATTTACTTATTGGTTGCTTATTTACTCATTTATAGATTATTTTGACATCTATCACCTTTGGAGTCAAAAGTGTCCATGATTCAGTATTCGGTGATGTGAGTGAAAACAAATGGATTCTAAGACATAGCCCAGTGTTGAAGAAGTCCACAACATCATTAGGAGGTGTCTAAATGCACAGACATTCTTAGGTGAGGCCTAAGAAAGTGGCATGCCTGTCGACAGCAGAGAACTTCACCTAGTTGTTTGCCTCATGGGTTTTGGTAGAAAGGAAAAGAAGGAAAGAAAGAAGAGGTGAAGAAGAAGGAAGAAATCATTGAAAATGTAAATTTCATAAAATTTCCAGATGCTCGGAGCCATTTAACCAGGGTTAGAGACTTCACAGTCAAGAAGAAAATTCATAGGTCAGTTCCTGGAGCAGAATTAATTAATTCAGCATCCCAGCTCATGTGGTAGAAATAAAACCCTGAATCTGACCACACAATGTTGCTGCTAGCTTTGCTGCTGCTGTCACAGACAGCTCAATCAAGTCCTGCTGTTCCTGGTAAACGGGTTAATTTTATGTCAACCTGACACAAACTAGAGTCATTGGTAAAGAAGAAGGCACAACTGAGAAAATACACCTATATGATTTGCCTGACAGCAAGCACATTTTCTTGATTGATGATTGTTATGGGAGGGCCCAGCCCCCTGGGCATGGTGCCAGCATTGGGCCAGTTGCCCTGTGTGTTATGAGAAAATAGGCTGAGCAAGCCATGAGAAACAAGCCAATAAACAGCATTTCTCCATGGCCTCTGAGTAAGACCCTGCCTTTAGGGTCCTGTCCTGTTTCTTCTCCAAATTTCCTCAGTGATGAACTGTGATATGGATCTATATGCTAAAATAAACCACTGCCTCTCCAAGTTGCTTTTGGTTCTGGTGTTTTCTCACAGTAATTGAAACCCGAAGATAAAAATTTGTACTAGATCAGAAGGTATTTCTGTGGCAGGCCTGAGCATATATTTTAGGGAAGATTATGGTGACATTTAACCAATGGGCTGAAAATGCTGGTGAGTCCTCAGAGCTCAATGGAGTATTATTCTAAGGGAACTTCGGAGATAAGAATGTTGGGAGCAATTCAGACAATGGGGAACGGGCTTGTGAAGTTTCAGAGGGAAGTAAGAACTCTGTTGGGGCCATTCAGGTGATACTTTGAACTAAAAATCACTAAAGTGAAACTTTCACTTTGCTGGAACAATTAATACTAACCTCCTGAGGCTTAAGAGTCAGCTGTGATTAAGAAGAGACCGGCATCATTGAGGTAAAATCTTCTGGAAAATGTTTCCTCAGGGTTAGCACACAGAAGCTGTGTTCCAGAAGAGGCCAAGGCTGACCTTGTGCTGGCAGCTGAACTTGATAAACTATACATTTCCCAGGTGGTACTGATTTTGAAGGTATGCAAAGTCATTGACAGAAGCTGGGCTGGGCTGGAGTACCTAGACATGGCCCAGAAAGGCCATTGGTGAAGGAAGATACAGCCTCCATTACAGTAAAATCCTGAGGATTAAAGGGGTCATGGATAGTTGAGGCTTAGCACCAAGTGCCAGGGTCAGTGTCTGAACAGAGCTCAGGAGAGGCTATTAGTCAAACTACAGCCCAGTTGCAGCAGGAGACCCCACATTGTGAACATACAAATATCATGGGGCAACCACTGAGAAGAGCAGCATGTGTAGAGTTTAGCTGGTTTGAGTCTAGGAAACGCTGCCGGGGTGATACGAAGCCCTTTGTAGCTGAGTAGATCATGAGTCCTAGAAAAACTATACTGAGATTTATACTGTTGGACTTTGTTTTTGCTTTGATTTGATTGAGACTGTCCTTGGTTATTTCCTCTTGGATTAAGAAAATGTAGCCATGGGGTGATAGCACATGTCTTGAATCCCAGCATTCAGGAAGCAGAGGCAGACTGATCTCTGTATGAGTTTGAGGCCAGCCTGGTTTATAATGTGAGCTCCTAAAAATGGGGTGGTGGATGGGGGCGAGAAAATGAAGTGTTTAACTCACTTTGATTTTACAGGAGCCCAGTTAAAGAGACTTTGTAATTTTAGAGACTTGTAATTTTAAATGGGTTCTGGAATTTTAGCAAGATTTGATATTTCAAAGAGATTGAACTTTAAGATGTTTGAATTTTTAAAGACGGGTTTTTTTAAGTTGAAATGTTTTATATTATGATATTACTATGAGGTCTTGGGGAGGATCAAAAAAAGGAAGGTTATGGCTCAATAGATGATGTATTTGTGTATTTTAACATCAAGAGTGGCTTAGAACTTGAGTTTAGATGTGCAAATTTTAAAGGAAAAACAAAATACCCAAAAGTAAACTGGGAATCCAAATGATAAAAAGTCCCTGATTCTGACAAAGGGCTAATGGATAGCATAATTTGGAGATGGGTTCATTTGTCATATCATCAGAAGATTCCTGTTTAACAGGAAGTTAGAGAACTAGAAACTATTTGTATGAATTTTTTCCATTGCATTAGTAACCCATTAGAGTCAATGTCACTATTCATTCAGTAAAGTATATTATCATTAACTTGGTGAAAAACTATGTTCTGTGTTATTTCAAAAGACAAAGATGAGGCAGTGCATGGGAGTGTGGGCAGGTAGAAGATAGGAGGCCAATGCATAAGTATAGTGTAGAGTTTTCAAGGAAAAAGAAAAGTTGCACAGACTGGACAGTGGAAATAATGTCTGGATGCAGTAGAGATGGTTTGATCCCCCAGCCCAGCCAGGCTGAACGGAGAGACACCAAGCTAACAAGGAAGAGACTCTTCTAGGAGAGAGCAAGAAATACTGGATTGCAAGGGATATCTGCTATTCAGATGAGACCAATAGACAAAGTACACTGCAAAAAAAATTAAGATACAAGGGTTTTACCCTGCACAACAAATACTCCAAAGTATTACATTAGGCAACATTATGCTCCTATTTTTTGCCCCCTTTGGGGGACATTATAGTCTCTCTCTTTTTGTTCTTTTACTTACATATCTGCCTCCCAGGGTGTGTGTCTGCTTTCTTATTTGCTGTTACAGAGTTTATTTAACCTTTCCAAACTTGACCAGAAGATATATATATATATATATATATATATATATATAGTGTGTGTGTGTGTGTGTGTGTGTGTGTGTGTGTGTGTATCCCTAGCAAAGAATATTCCAGAGTCCAACTTTGATACCTGCTTTCCAAAATGATTGGTATTAGCCTGACTCCTTGCAAAAGCTGTAAGTTTGATTAAAAAAAAATCGTCACACATCAGATACCAGTATTTCCAGAATATGCAAACACAGACATAAAATCTATTGCTAATAAATAACTCATAGAAATAAAATTTCTAGGCATATCCTCTTACCTGTTTCTCCAAGAAGTTACTTGAGGATGAGAAAGAAATCAAAACCTTCTTAGCACTATAAATGTAATGTGAAGTGTGTTATGGTTCTTGTGGATAAACTTCTGATCCTTAGAGATTATGAGAATTATGTGGTCCTTATCTCGTGGTTGACATGAGATGGTTGACTTTTACTAGGTGTGAAATATTTAATTTAACTATTCTCCCTTCATCTTCATACTAGTCTCTGTAAAAAAAAAAAAAAAAAAAAAAAAAAAAAAAAAAAAAAAAAAAAAAAAAAAAAAACCGAGCATGAGATTTCACCTCAAGAAAGAAAATTGTGCAATATTCCTGGTGTACCTGCAAGCAACAGTGAATATTGCCAGCACTGCTATTACTTAGTTATATGATTATCATCATGTTCATTATTGAGCCAAAGGATCTACTTAACTCAGAGCTGAAAACATAAAGACTCCCTTATGCCCATGCTGTGAGTTCATCTCTAGCAGGCAGAAGATCCATCGTCTTGTCATTTGGATAATAGAAGCATTCAGATGCTGTTGTGCATAATTATTAGCTTACAAGTGGGCAGATGACAGCTCACAGATGGAAAAGAATATGCAGTGTCTTAGAACACTGTGCACAATGGGCCCCCATCTCACCCTTCTCATCCTCACTAGTCATATACCCTCTCCTTACCCAAAAATTTGCATCATTATAGGCAGTTTGATAGAGTGACTCTCCCTAGGTCTTCATTGTGCAATGCCCCTGAAGAAAGTAAAATTATATGTCTGGAAATTTTTTTGAAGGTAATAAGGCAAAAAAAAAGACAGAGAATGGTGTCCAGGAGACCTTATACAAATAATAGAACATCTTTCCCCCAAGGCAGACTATAATTAGCTCCAACCACTGCCATGGTTGCAGAAACACTTCAGACCCATTAAAATATTAAAATGCACACAAAATGTGGAGATTTAAGGTGCTAATGAGACATATGTTGCATGTAACAGATAAAACATGCACAAAAAAAAAAATCCTGTGCTAGGCAAATGACCCAAAAATCCATGCTATATGAATAGCCCAAAATCCTAGTTATGTAACATAAAAGCTCCAACCCTTTACACAGTTAGAGCCATTGAGTTTCCAAAGTCTTCCCTTCTCTGGCCCACTTTCTTCCTTAGAGTATATCTTTTCTCTCTCAAGGTGTCCTCGCTTTGACTACTAACCATGTGCTTCTGTCCAATTCCTTATTCTGGTATGCAAGACCCTATAATTCCTCCAAGGGTACCCATAAAGAAACAAGATCTGCCAGTATCAGTAGAAAAAATAAATTGTAAGTTTAATTTTAAATGGGATGATCAAGATGGGGGAGGGACAGAGAGGGAGAGCAAGGAAAGAGATTGAGGGAGTCATTATAGGGCTATGGAGAAACCTGGCACTGGGAAAATCCCAGAAATTCACAAGAATGACCCCAGATAAGACCCTAAGAATTAATAGAGAGGGTGCCTGAATTGGTCTTCCCCTGTAATCAGATTGATGATTACCTTAATTATCATCATAGAACCTTCATCCAGCAACTGATGGAAGTAGATGCAGAGATTCACAGCTAAGAACTGGGCTGAGCTTCCAGAGCACAATTGAAGAGAGGGAAGAGAGACAATATGAGCAAAGGGGGCAAGACCATTTTGGGGATACCCACAGAAACCTCTGACCTGAGCTAGTGGGAGTTCACTGACCCCAGACTGACAGTGGGGGAACCAGCATAGGACCAAACTAGGCCCTCTGAATGTGGGTGTCTGTTATCAGGCTTGGGAAGTTTATGGGGTCACTGGCAGTGGGACCAGGATTTATCCCTTGTGCTTGAACTGGCTTTTTGGAGCATATTTCTATGGAGAGATACCTTACTCCGCCTAGATATAGGGGGAAGGGCCCTGGTGCTGCCTGAAAGTGATGTGCCAGGTATTGTTGACTACCCATGGGAAGCTTTACCCTCTCTGAGGAGTGGATGGGAGTGGGGTGGAGGGAGGGAGGGGGGGCATGAGAAGGAAAGGAGTGGGAACTGGGATTCATAAGTAAAAAGAGAAAAGATTGTTTTAAAATATTTTTAAAAGGATGAAAATTTATAAGTTATGTTGACTTAAACAATAATGGCTTTTGGGGAAATCCACAGGACACATAGAAATGTCAAAAAACATTTAAATTCTGACCACTTGACAAGCACATCCTTCGTGGATTGGTCCTGGAAACCTGACTGGGGCAATGAGGGAAGAAGAAAGGACAGACACACAGACAGAAAAGCTGGGGTCCAATGGGTCATGCTCTTCTGATAAAGTAGCACCAATGATAAAACAACCTGGAACTACATCAAGTTTATTATGTGTAGCACAGGGAGGAAGAGTTCACTAGTATCAGAAAAGCAATTATCTAGTCTAGGTAGGATCTCTGTAAGGGAGCAGTTTGGGTTGCCATCATCCTGTAACCTGAAAAGAAAGTTGCAGGTGCTAGTTTTTGTGTTGACTGGCCAATTGGTAAATATTGATACTTTTATGAGAAGGATTTCTCATGCCCATGAGCCTCACCTGAGGAAAACTTTGCCAATTCCCATGGGTCTCAGGCATTATTCCCTGTCAATAATATACATTCACTCAATGCCTCCTGGCTCCCCACATTTGACATTAGATAAGAGCTTTCCACCAATTCTGTCTCCCAAGGCTTCACAACTGGAAAGCCATACAACTGAGTCCCTCTCTTCAAATACATTTAAAAGCTGTTTTCAGGTAGGGGAGCAAAGAACACAGTTAAACTTGGTACCAATATAGAACTTACCACCATGGTGGCCAATACCTGGGGTTAGCTTTTAGGGGTTAAATTTCTCTGAACATGCAAAGCAAGATGGCTGCTAATGGAAGGGGTGAAGATCAGAAAGGAGCAGAAAACTTGCCCGTGTGAGTTCTTGGATGTTTTCTCCAGCAGGCGATATCAGGAGAACACAGGCTGTTAACTTGGTTGAGGAACTGAGAAAACAGATAGTGTCTACCAAAGAAAATGCTTTCATAGAACAATTGTGCATATCCCAGACCAGCCTAATAAGCTCTCACACTTCCATAAAACTAAACTCCAAAGTCCCATTTCAATACAAACCATTCATTCTTGAAGTCTCTGAGAGATTTTTCCAAATGATGAAATGACTACCCTCCCTAACAATAAAGAAGCCTTTTGAGCAGTGGAAGGCTGGAAGAATGAGGCAGAGGCTGCTTAATAGTCACTTACCAGCTGAAAGAAGAGACAGAACAGATGTTTCTGGAACATTTAATCTGAGGCTTAGAACTTAAAGAAATACATGGATATCCACATCTGCTTTTGGACTTGTGCTTCTTTCTTGTTGATGCTGATTCGGCAAACACTAAGAATTGTTTATCTTGTCTCTTGTGCTTCTTCTTAGACTAGAACCTTGGCCTTTTTCCCTTGGAATATACCAGCCTTGGAGAGTTAGGCTATAATTCCATTAAACAAAGTTAGCAAGCAATCTCCTCAATTTTCACAGCCTTCCTTGCAACGCTGAATAAGCATGAGCATTAGATGTAGATCATGAGATCAAGGGAAATCTACTGGTGATGCATGCACTTGCTTTGCTACAGCAGCACAGTCAGATGGTGTCGTATAGAACTGTCTTTTGAGCCAAACCACTTCCATCTTCATGAGTTCTGCTTCCACCTTGAAAGTTTGCCACCTTCACTACCTAGGAATGGTCCTTCTCCCTATCTATCTGCCTCCCAGGGAAAATAACTCCTAGTCTCCAAGGAGGTGGGAGAGATATTGTTTACACCTTTCCCTGGGAAGGAATTTTAGCAATACATGGATATTTCAAATGTTTTATAAAGTAACCATTTCTTTTGCCACTGCATTAAAATTATGATCCATTTGGTAAAGAAACTATAACACTATCATTTGAGAGTGTAATCTAATTGACTTTTAATTCTAATGGTAGAGCAAGTCTAGATACCATACTGTACATAGTTTCCATAGAAGAGAAAGAAAGATAGATTTCTCTAATCCTTGAGTATTCGATCTTTATAGGTTCCAACCACCTCAAAAACATCCTACCTCATGTGAAAATTAATTTGGTATGGCAGGAATGTGAAGAACAATACTGCATTAAAAAAACACTAATGTCTTGAGATTAAATATATGCAAGTGGTGTCTGTTATTAACCCGATAACAATCACATAAAAGGGCATAAGTTTAAGATGAATTTCATTTGATCCAACGAAATATTCAAATTCACATTCTATCACTTAGGTAGTGATTAAGATTTGCTGGATGGAGCAATAATGATGGGTTTATACCATTTGAGCATGTACTTTCAGAACTATAGTCTTTTTTTTTTTTTCACAGAGCTGCTTTTAGCATGCAACAGTTTAGAGTCCCCAGAAAATGAAGCATGGCACCTTCCTATGTACTCTCAGGTCCAGAATAAAGTTATATCTCATGAAAGCAAAAGTCATTTCTATTTCTCAAAAATGTTCATTAAGAGAGGCAAAACAAGATTGGAAACAAAACCAAAAAAGCTAATGCTATAGGTGATGGAGGAGATAAAGCAGGAGGGCAGTAAATTAACAGTCACCTTTAGGAATTCAGAAAGCATTCTCCTGATTAAGCTGCTATCTGGGAGGTTTCTGTTCCTTTCCACAATCCCCTGGATATCTCGGTTTTCCCCAGGTTTGCTTTTCATTTAGCTTCCTCCAAGGAACTGAAAACCTGCCAAAGACCACACACACACACACACACACACACACACACACACACACACACACACACACACACAGCTATGGTAAATTGGATCTGCTGAGATAATACCTGTTTTTTTCCGTTAAGGAGAAAACTGTGTTAATAAAAGCCCAAGACATTCAGCAATACGGCTTTCATTTTGAACACATCATTGTTTGATATTGAATCTATCCATTTTGATATAAAACACCAGGACTATAGAATGCTCATATTTTGCCTATAAATAAATAAATAATAGGCCACAAAACTTATTTGGAGTGAGGGAGAGTTGAGACTCCTCTGCGTGTGTTTGCATCTTATGAACTGTATTCAGCTTCACAGCCTCCCATTCATCTCTCTAGAAATCCAATTTCCCTCTTGCAGGTTCATCTGCCACTTTTCTAATTTTCACATCAAACTGCATATTACTCATTGTCAGGCTAGTTGTTCTGGAAGAGTTGTTAGTGTCTTAAACCCTCTGCCAGGGTTTTCAGTTCAGCTGCAGACAGTTGCCAGGCTTCGTATTTTGTGCAAATGGCCATTGCCTCATCCCACCACATGACTGAAATAGTAATAATAATAATAATAATAATAATAATAATAATAATAATAATAGACCTCAAAATTTCAAACCAGAATGGATTTGATTCAAAGCAGGATCAGTGAGAATTTTGCTTTCTGAAAGGTAAGTCCAAATTATTTAATAAAACAAAATGGTTGACCAAAAAAATATGTGATTTCTTTCTTCAGCTAGGTATACAATCAATTCTAAATAAGTCACTGATGAAAGAGTATATAAATGATGGAACAAATGATACTTGAAAACCAACATACGTCCGTAAGATTATATGGATACATTATGCAGCTATGACACCAAACTATTGTGCCTAGCATCCATTTATTTTTACTTAGCATATACATGCAAACAAAAGGAGTCTTTTCATTTTAAAAGGAGCACCAATTGTGTTTTAAGTTGTGGTTATAATTTATAGAACCCATTTCAACTTGGCATGCATATCTGTCCATTTCACACTTCTCAGGTCTGATCTCTCACAGGTTGACATTTCCCAAATCTATGCAATTCTTGCTGACCAGGGGAAGAATGAGGGCTGACCTGAGGTGAAAAAAGTCCCTGCATGCAACTGTTCCTAAAGCAACCTACTTCTACATTTTCATCTATATAAACATTGAGTTCCCCTGTGGCTTAACACATTAGGAAAGTCTTCCAAAAATCACAGTGTATTAATATTCACCCACATATCAAAAATCCTGAAATTCTTCCTATTTGAAAATCATTATTTGGCACTTCTACTTCTTCCTACATCATCTAAGTCAGAGATAACAACCTACATTCCTCAGATCAAATCTAGACCATCACTAATTTTCATAAACAATTTTATTCAAACACAGCTGTATCCATTCCATAACTTACCACTTGGTGTTGAAAGGAGACAGGTGAACAGTTAGGTCAGAGCTCGAAAATGTCTAAACTATTTATGACCTGGTCCTTTACAGAGTCCTGATCTAAAGACTTGCCCCTTCCAATTTAGTCTTCCAGCTCCACACTATGAAGATGGGCTAGAGGCCTTCTTCAGTTTTATATGTAGAGACAAAAGTTTGAACTATGGGCTTAGCTCATTCATTCACAGATGCTTTCCCATTTCCATCCCGCTATCATCCTAGTAAACGGTAGAAACTGCTTGTTTCCTCCAAAGTCCCATGAGAGTAAGGAAGAAAGATTACCACCAGGACTCAGAAGGCAAATTGTGATCCTTCCTAGCACTACCACTGGGGATAGATCAGAGTGCAAAGAACACTGCCCACCACAGTATCTGACTTAGAGAAAACTATTCTGGCGTTTCTCTATGAAATATTTCTCCACTCTATCCCCATCATTAGTGCATCCCCGACACAAGTCAACTTGGGAGAAGCTTGTTTCACCTCACAGCTTAGGCATCAGAGTCAACGCCCATCTCAGTGCACCTCTTTAGCATCCGGAGTGGGGAAGGGACCACTGCTGTTCTCCCACAACAGCTAGCTACTGCAACCTCTGGACATTCCCTCTCTTCCAGCATTTCTTATGGGCTTGCGAATCTGACCATATCAGTGAGGCACATTCACATATACACATCCCAAATAAAAAATTATGTACACAAACACACACACATACATTCATGAGCATAGCCAAACAAACTTAAAGTTTTCCTAATTTAAATGTAGACATAAGTATCAGAGAGACTAACTATATTCATATCATCTAATTGCCTCCCTTCTATTACTATTCCTATCATCTATCACTATTTTTGTTCTTTTTGCTTATTTTTTTAGAATATAAATTCCTTAATGTACATATGTTTCTTTAAGCAGATCAGGCTAGGCCATCAACTCCTGATCTATAATGTAAAAAACAACAGCTTGTTCCAAACTTTCCTTATGCAGCACATTGAAATTTCATAAATTTCATCATGTCAAGGTCTAGCATGATTAAAAACTACCATTTTCCCCTGGAGGTCTTCCTAGAGATTTTCATTCTTCTTCTATCTGACATCTTGAACATCAGCTAAACACTGTTCACCACCCTAGGACTCTTTGCCATGATTCCAGGAATTCCTTCTGTCTTCTTATGCACAGGACTGCTGTTTCATGGATCTCATTTTCTCCATTTTTCTTATTTTAATGTTATCCATTTTCCATTTTGTTAAAGTACACTAACCAGTAGTCTAGTTTATTTTAAAACTGAGTCTATAACTAAGCATAAGAAATTATAGTGTCATCAGAAAAATTAAAATAACAATAAATACCACCACACATTCTTTGTTTCTTTTTTATCATTTTTATTTGAATTATAAACAAGATTGATTTACATGACAATCCCAGTTCCCTTCTCCCTCCCATCCTCCCCTACCACCATCCCCAACTCCTGGAACTAAAATACCCTTTCTTCTATTCTTCACCTGACTCAACCTTTCTGCTCCATCATGACCTCTGCATCCTTCCTCTTCTTCCCTTCTCATTCTCATAGCTCCCTCCCCCCCTCTTCCCATGCTCTCAATTTTCTCATGGATGTGATCCTTTCCCCTTCTCCAGGGGACAATGTTTGTCTCTTTTAGGGTCCTCCTTGTTTACTAGTTTCTCTGGCAGTATGGATTGTAGGCTGGTAATCATTTACTCTATGTCTAAAAATCCACATATGCCTGAGTACATATCATGTTTGTCTTTTTGTGATTGGGGTACCTCACTCAGAATGGTTTCTTTTATTTCCATCCATTTTCCTGCAAATTTCAACATTCTGTTGTGGTTTTTTTTTGTTTTTTTGTTTGTTTGTTTCTGATGAGTGTGTAAATGTACCACATTTTCTCAATCCATTCTTCGGTTGAGGGGCATCTAGGCTGTTTCCAGTTTCTGGCTATTACAAATAGTGCTGTTATGAACACCGCTGAACAAAGTGAATACAAACACTTGTATGAATGTGCTTCTTTTGGGTATATGCCTAAGAGTGGAATTGCTGGATCTTGTGGTAGACTCATTCCCATTTTCTTGAGGAGTCGCCATACTGATTTCCAAAGTGGCTGTACAAGTTGGCACTCCCACCAGCAGTGGAGAAGTGTTCCCCTTTCTCCACATCCTCTCCAGCATAAACTGTCATTGGTGTTTTTTTATTTTAGCCATTCTAACAGGAGTAAGATGGTATCTCAGAGTTGTTTTGATTTGCATTTCCCTGATGGCTAAGGATGTTGAACACTTTCTTATATGTCTTTCAGCCATTTTAGAATTCTCTATTGAGAATTGTCTATTTAGTTCTGTACTCCACTTTTTAATTGGATTGTTTGGTGTTTTGGAGACTAGCTTCTTGAGTTCTTTGTATATTTTGGACATCAGCTCTCTGTCAGATGTGGTGAATATCTTTTCCCAGTCTGTGGGCTGCCGTTTTGTCTTGCTGACTGTGTCCTTTGCCTTACAGAAGCTTCTCAGTTTCAGGAGGTCCCATTTATCAATTGTTGATCTCAGTGTTTGTGCTATTGATGTTATGTTCAGGAAGTAGTCTCCTGTACCAATTAATTCAAGGTTATTTCCCACTTTATCTTCTAGTAGGTTCAGTGTGGCTGTGTTTATGTTGAGGTCTTTGATCCATTTGGACTGAAGTTTTGTGCAGGGCGAAAGGCTTAGATCTATCTATAGTCTTCTACATGTCCACATCCAATTATGCCAACACAATTTGTTGAAGATGTTCTCTTTGTTCCATCGAATAAATTTGGATTTTTTGTCAAAAATCAGGTGTTCATAGGTGTGCCACCACACATTCTTAAACAAGCCTTAAAGAGACCAGGAAAAATCTTTAAAAAGAGTAGAAACATATACACAATATGTTATAACAAGAGTAACCTGAAATTTGTATCAAAATATAAAACTCCATACAAATATAAAATATTTGAGATTAGTAGTTGCCTTTAATTTAAAAGGAGATTCAATAATCCACACTTTTATCCTATCATTCCTATATTCCCTCTTTTTTTCTTTTCCTCCATTATTCCCCTTTTTTACCCACACTAGATAAAAAAAGAAAGAAGAGAGGAGAGAGAGAGAGAGAGAGAGAGAGAGAGAGAGAGAGAGAGAGAAAGGAAGGAAGGAAGGAAGGAAGGAAGGAAGGAAGGAAAGAAGGAAAGAAAGAAAGAAAGAAAGAAAGAAAGAAAGAAAGAAAGAAAGAAAGAAAGAAGGATGGAAATTCCCTAATCTAATTTTATGTGTTTGGTTTCCTCCCTGACCATGACCAATAACAACTTGTAACTAACCCTCCCCCGACAAATGATGACAAATATCCATAACCCACTGAACAAATAAAAACACCCAACCCACCTCCAGCGAATGTGGGAATCATGTTCTTAAAATTTCTTCCTATTGTCTTGGGGTGATAGCACGTTTAGGTAACCTTGAGAAAATAGGGACAATGGTCAAGTCCTGAAGGAGCTAGCTGTATCATTTGTTGTCAAGTCTCTGTGTGATGAGGAAAGTACTTAACTGAACATCTTGATAGAGTATTGTTGAGGCAGGACCATCTTAGCTAGCCACTTTGAAGTTGTCCTGAGCAGTTTGTAGTCCAAAGCTGATCTTTGGGTGGTGTTTGGCAGTTGAGTGGCATTACCACAATCCAGGTGGATTCATTGTTGTGGGGTGACATCATCTTCTTGGAGACCTCAAAGGTCACTGCTAGAAATGGTCATGGTTCACCGAAAACATCAAATATTTTACGTGCCATATTTAGCAAATCTCTGAAAGGTTAAAGGACCACAATCTACTAAGTACACCTGGTGTACACAACCTTAGTTCCCAGTTTCCTGCTTAAGACTCAACCTGAAAACACATACAGAAAACTGGATGAAGCTTATTATTCTCTATGACCACTAATATTATGACATAAAGTTTATATGTACAAATAATCTTATAGATTTTGAGATAATATTTATGACTTAAGAAAAGTTTTTTTTTAAAAGAGTCAAATGGAAATGAGAAGATTACGAGATGAGTCGCAATAGAATAGTCTGTTATTTTGTGTTTTCTTCTGTCCCATACCAGATGGCTCTTCTGATATGTGACAGAGATTTTGGGTCTTTCTTTAACAAGCATATGTGGGTTTAGAGAAGGAGAAAGCCGAACTCCAGTCCCAAAGCCAGCTTTAATTTTTAATTGAATTGGGATCACATACAGACCGTTTGCCACTTAACGTCTGTAGAGGGCAGCAGAAACAAGCATTTGAGAGGATTTGGGAAAGTCTTCCTTGTTGGAGATGGGAAATAGCATTAGGCCAATTTACTTTTGCTTGAGACATTTTCTCTTGATAATCCATCCCTTTTCTTCAGATGTTTCACTTGCCCAGATTTCTCTGGATTCCTTAGTTTGGATGCTTTTATTCTTCTAGAAAGATAAAAACTAAACCCTGCCCCAATTCTAATTATATCTTTCTTAGGACAATTTTTTTGGGGGGGGGGCAACAGAAAAAGTAGTATCTTTCAATTAAAAATTATTTTGAAAATTTGAAATTAAATATACCTTAGTATGTATAGATAAATATACCTATATTCCCCTATCTCTTTATATATAAATTTTAGGTTAACATGTCTATTCTTAGATCTAAAGGTACATTCTTTATTAATGTCAGCCTGCCTTTTGCAAGTGGCTTTAAATTTAAATCACTGTAGCTCTTATGTGCCTGCCTCTGTTTTGGGATTCAAGGCATGTGCCACCACTATCCTGCTCAAATATTTTAACTTAACTCCAAATCATTCCAACTCTTAGAGATATAAAAAATAATTATGAACTGTAGTAATCCTTTGAATTTACTTAAAACATTTTAAATCTCTTAACTGTGTTTTAATTACCAAACCAAAAAGAAATCCTTTTTACGTAAGAAAAGAAACTCAAAAACTGATGTCCAAGATAGTGTGGGTGTTGTGACAAATGTTTAGTTTAACATTCTAACATGGAATTAACAAACGTGGTTTAAGAAAACCCATTTTTTATTTCTTGAAAGTAAGGCAAGTGTGCTTTTGGTAAATCATCATTCAGGAATACTTTTTTTTTCATTCCTGATAAAACTAAAGGCATTTGTTAGTTTTTATAAGTTCAGGAGGTCTCTCCTCTTCAAATCTAATCTTTATGAATCTTAATGATATCCACAGCCTTTCATCTCCTATGGAAATCAAAGCAAAACCTCTTCCCCAATATAATACATATCTCTGTTTCCATTCTGAGGTCAACACATTTTTAAAATATACAGGATGATTTAATTCAGCAGTTTGTTGTCGTTTCGGTTTGGTTTGGTTTGGTTTGGTTTGGTTTGGTTTGGTTTACTATCCAATGTTTCCCCACAGATGTTGTTCTTTCTCATCAGTGAAGGGACCAGCTCCCCTTTTGGCAGTCATAGCGGCCGAACATGCGCTTGCCATAACCTTGCCTTGGTCACTTAGAGGTCAGACGCCTGCCTCGTGACAAGGAACCAATCAGAAGTTAGCTGGTGGCGCTGTGCTTTACGACCCTGGGTGTACTTTACAGACAAGCACACAGCAATGACGCAGAGCATAGCAACCACCCTGGAAGGGCCTATGGGCCATAACAACCAGTTGACCAATCAACACAGGGCAAGCCCTCCAAGCCTGGAGGGTACACCAATAGTGAGCCTGTGCGTACCCCTAGACACTCCCCTTACGCTACCCTACGAGAGCTCTTGGGAGGCCCTAGGAGTTGTCTTTGCTAGCCATCTGCCATGGCCGGTGGGTGAAAGACCCGAGCTAACCTGGGGTTAGCTCCTTAAAAAAAAAACAAAAAAAACAAAAAAAAACAAAAAAAAAAAACAATAAAGCCTCGTGTAGTTTGCAGCAAGCTCTCGAATCTGCCTGGTGATTGGGGTGACCGAGGTCGTGGCTTGGGACCCCGGATACCTGAGTTTTCCAGGTGTCTAGCAATCAGCACTTAAAACTTTAAAGTTAATAAAGCCCCCTTTACCAGCTGCAACACTCAGAAAAGCAGGCCCTACAACAGTGGAGCTGACCCTGCTGATGAGGACACAGGTGAACAAAACCCAAGAATGTGAGTGTGAAAGACCTAACTCCACCCCTCATCTGCCATATGGCTGCATGGGTGGGGGAGAAATACTTCCCATTAATGCTTGAGGCAGGTAGGAGAGCTGGCCCTGCCTCCTACCAGCTTCAACTTTCAGGAAAGCAGGCCCTGCATCTCACCTAGGCAACACAATAAAGTCAACCCTGTTGGCAGAGCTATGGGTGAGTGAGCCCCAAAGTTGTGAGCACAGGAGAGATATCCCCACTACTCATTAGTCATGCAGCTATATTGGTGGGGAAAAGATGACACCCTCACCCCTTGCCCCTTACCACCTGTGACAGATGAGTGAGCTGATCCTCCCACTTAACAGCTGTAGCACTCAGGAAAATGGACCCTGTCCCTCACCTGGGCAGGGCAGTAGAGCTGACCCTGTGGTAGATGTGTGGGTGAACCAGCCTTAATGTTATGATCATGGAAGAGTTGTCCCCATTACTCATCTGTCATGTGCCAGCATAGGTGTGGGGAGAGATGCCTGAGGCAGGTGGAAGATCCAGCCCTGAGATCATAAGAGCTGGAGAGCTTTCCCTGACACTCATCAGATGAAATACCTGGGAGAGTGGTCCCTCACCTTAACTGGGCAACACAGTAGAGCTGGCCCTGAAGGTGTGGGAGAATCAACCCATAGAACAGGAAAGATGGAGAACTGGCCCTGACCCTTGCTCATCACTGCAAGGGTTGAACTAGCCAAGGCAATGCTGGAGAACTCACTGTGGTTGTGAAGAAAGGGGAGAGTGGGCAGGCTGACCAATACTGCAACTACCCAGGCTCAGAACCAAGGTTATATGTTGGTCCCACCCCATCTGTGATCTGCTGGAGCACAGTGTATGTGTGGGGGGTTGGGGGGAATCATTCCTGCAGATCCAGGACTGCAGGATCTCCATGACAAAGGGCAGCAGCAGAATATCCAGGAAGAGTCCCAGTGAGCACCCAGTGTTGATGGTGTGGCAGAGACCAGGGACCTCGAACCTTCTTTTCAATGAACACCTGCATGTAAAAATGTATGGATAAAGGGGTTTACTCCATGACTCACTGTGTCACACTGTAGCTTCCATGGAAAGATTTTCCTTTTCTTCCTTTATTATCTTAAATATTATTTTATTTTATGTTTGGGGAGAATAGGTGGGATCAGGAGGCAATGTGTGAAAGACACAAAGAATAAATAAAAAGAAAGTTTAAAAATTCAAGTTAAAAATATTTTGAAAATAAAGTCAATAAAGCACTGTGTACTCTATCTCTGGGGGTCTTATTATCCTTTTATGTTTATTAAGCATTCTTTTCCAAGTGTCATTAGAACTTTCTATAACTGCTTGTCATATAGGATTTTGTGGTATACCTGTAATATGTTTTATGTAGCTCTATGCAAACAACTGTTTCATTTTACTAGAAACATATATTGGAACATGATTAGTTTTAATTTGTAAAGGTATTCCTAATATAGCCATTATTTCAAAAATGTATAATCACAGAATCAGCCTTTTCAGAACAAAAGCAGTTGCCCTTTGAAATCCTGAATGTGTATCTATGGTATGGTACACATTTTAATCTTCTAAATTCTGGAAAATTAAACACATCCATTTGCCTTTTTTTTTCTTCTTGTTTTGTTTTGTTTTGTTTTTCGAGACTGGGTTTATCTGTATTGCTTTGGGGTCTGACCTGGAACTTTCTCTGTTGACCAGTCTGGCCCCGAACTCACAGAGATCCACCTGCCTCTGCCCACCAAGTGCTGGGATTAAAGCTGTGCATCACCATCACCCTACTTCCTGCAGGAATGGAGTTTTGTTATACAAAGAACAAGTAGGACATTTCCTTATAATTTTCTTGGCTTGTTGCCAAGTGATGGAAAAATCTTTTTCAAACCCTGGCTATTAACATGGTATTTCTTATGAAATTCTGAGGCTTCTAACATACTTCCTATTAGTAGTTGGTCAATTTCAACATTACCTTGTGCTAGAGGGCCTGGTAGGCCATATGGGATCTGTTATGTATTACATACAATGAATGATTCCTATTTCTGATTACTTGTAATTGAATAAATAACAGAGTTAATTCTGAATCATCTGGAATAAGTTCAGTGGTTTCAATATGTAAAACACCACTTTCTGCATAATACTGTGAAAATAGCATATAATTCTGATTTTTGAACTGAATCATAAGGGCTTTGAGACATTTTACTTATTTTTGATGACTTCCTTATTTTAACCTGCCTTTCCTGACTTATTTGCATCAGCATAGAAAGTAGGGACTTCAAAATTAGTGCTCATTTCACTTTATGAGGAAGAATCTAATTCTTTTTATAAACTGAAGTCTGCTGTTTGGGGATATTAGTTGCCAATCTCTCCCCAAAAAAATCACTACAAGATCTTTGACAATGCTCATTTTCTATTCATAATGAGGCAATTTCAGCATTAGTAAAAGGTACTACAATTTCTGCTGGGTCTATTCCTGCTAGTTGATGAAGACTCCTTTTTTTCCTATCAAAATCAACTCAGAAACCTTTTCTATATAGGTCTTTAATTTTTTCTTCTGTGTGGCAAAACTATCCATTCTAAGATAGTAACTTCTCTCTGCATAAGAATTCCTGTGGGAGAATTAGAAGGTAAAATAACTAAAATACAATGAAGCTCTGAATCCAAGTGATCCACATGTGAACCCTATATTTTCTTTTCTACCAGAGCCAATTCTTTCAACATCAGATAATAATTTTCTTAGACTATTTAAGTCCTTAACACCTTGCATGTTAGTTTGCATGTAATAGGGCCCCATAATCTCATAGAGAATGGCACTATTAGGAGCTGTGGCTTTGCGGGAGTGGATATGGTCTTATTGGAGGAAGTGTGTCACTGTGGTAGCAGGCTTTGATGTTTCTACTGCTCAGAACATGGCCCATTGTCTTAGTCCTCTTTTTATTGCCTGCTGAACAAGATGTAGCCAGCATCATGCCTGCCATGCTCCCCACCATAATGATAATGGACTGACTGAACCTCTGAAATTGTAAGTGAGCCACCCCAATTAAGTATTTTCCTTTTAAGAGTTGTTGTGGTCATAGTGTCTCTTCACAGCAACTAAGACAGAAGTTAGTAACAGGAATGGCATTTTGCTGTGATAAGCCTCATGTTTTGATTAAGAGTAATATGGACTCTGGTAGTTTGGTTAGGAAAGCAGTGAAATGCTTTAAGCACTGCTTAATGGGCCCTACCAGCATATGCATGGAAGACAATGGTACTGAACACGATTTGATGAACTGCGGGGAATCAAGAGATCTCAGAAGAGAAGAATGTTACTATGGGGACTAGAAACTGGTCTTGTGGTGTTTTGGTGAAGAAAGTGGCTGCTTTTTGCCCTTGTCTAAAGACTCTACCTGAGGCAAAAGTAAAGAATTTTGAATTAATTCCATTGGCAGAGGAAATTTCAAAACAGCCTAGTATAGACTCTGTCATGCTTATGAAGTGTGCATGCTCGTAAAGATTTATAATGAAACAGAACAAGTTGAGCAGTAAATTACAAAAAGTAAATTATGAGAAAAAAAGCACCAGGAAGTGGAATGGAGTGTGTTCAAGGAGATAAATGGATTAAGTGCTCTGTTCAAGGAGATAAATGGACTAAGAAATGGAATATAGAGAGCAGTGACCTCGTGGAAAGATCCCACCCAGCTAAGTTTCCAACTTGTGAAAAGGAACTAAAGAAAAGCTTAGAGCTGGTAGTGCTGGGACACACAGTTAATCCAGCACTCAGAAGGCAGAGGCTGGAAAATCTCTGAGTTTGAGGCCAGCCTCGTCTACAGAGCAAGGTTCAGGACAGCCAAGCTTAAGTAGTAAAATCTTGTGAAGATGTAATTAAATGAAGCCATGTTCCAGCTCCAGTAAGTAGCAGAACACATAGTTCTGACTTTAAAATTAAGGAAAGAAGAAATGAGATACAGAATTTGTCTCGATGCCACTGAGGCCACATGTGTCAGGGGTGTCCCTTAATGGAGACATAGAGAGGACATTTTATGAGGCTATGAAATTGAAGCCAGGATTGCCTTGGAGAACTCAAGATATTGGAGATGTCAGAGCCATGGGATACCTGCCAAGGAGAGCTGTTAACAGGGATTAGAACCAGTCCAAGAGAAAGAAGTGTCTTGTAGTCAACAAAGCTGAATGGAATTGGAGACCTGAAGCTTGTTTTGATATCAGAGATGAAGATGCACAGCTTGGAATTTGCACAGCTGGTTTTCAGTCTTACTTTGGTTCAGTAGTTCCTTGCTATGTTCCCTTCCCTACATTTTGAAATAGTGATGTATATCCTGAGCCAATATGCTTTGGAAGGATATAATCTACTTTTTATTATGATTTTTATAGGTGGTTACAGTTAAGGGATTGCATAAATATCAGAAGGGACTTTATAAACTTTGGACTTTAAAACAATTGTTGAAACTGTGAAAGACTATGGGGACTTTTGAAGTTGAAAAAAAATGAATTTTGCATTATGATATTGTTACAAGCTTATGGGGTCCAGGGAGTGCAATGTGATAGCTTGAATATAATTGACCTCCATAATCTCATAGGGAATGGCACTATTAGGTAGTGTGGCTTTCTTGGAGTGGGTATGGCCTTGTTGGAGGATGTGTGTCACTGTGGGGGCAGGCTTTGAGGTTTCCTATGCTCAGGATAACACCTAAAGTCGTGTTGCCTTCTAATCAAGATGTAGCTAGCATCATGTCTGTCACACACCCAGCCATGCTTTCTGCCATGATGATAATGGATGGAATTTCTGAAACTGTAAGTGAGCTACACCAGTTACACATTTTCCTTATAAGTCTTGTAGTGGTCATAGTGTTGCCTTACAGCAATAAAAACCCTAAGACACCTTGTAGGGTTTGAAATAAATTGCTTAACTCTTGAGCAGTTAATGCAATTGTGGGCCATAGCCAGTTAATATCTTCCAGAAATCTTTGAAAATCATTAAGTGTTTATAATTGATCTCCCCTGATTTGTACTTTCCGTGGTTGAAATTTCTGTAAGCGTATCTTGTATCTTAGATAATTAATAGAATCTCCTTTGTTTTTTCAGGAGAAATTTGTAGTCACCAAAAAGACAAAATTCTCTTTACTTCATCAAATATTTTTTCTAAGGTATCTGTGTTTAAATTGCCCAGTAAGATATCATCCATATAATTGTAAATTATATATGGAGGAAACTGTTTTATTAATTATTTCTAATGGCTATTGTACAAAATGTTGACACAATGTGGGGCTGCTTAACATTCCTTGTGGAATGGGAAGAAGGACATATTTTCCCTATGACAATAGAGCCAAGGTACTGGACCCAACTAATTTTTGAAATGGGACTTCACTGAAGTCAAGTCAGTACTATATGGCTACATATACCTGCTGGTGTTTGTTGATACCATCATAGGCTGGTAGAGGCTTTTCCATCCCAATTGTAAATGGCCCAAGTGGTAGCTAAAAAAAAAACTAATAGTGGAAATTATTCCCAGATTTGGCCTCCCACATCTCTTGGGTCCAATAATCTAACTAACCAACTCCATTGTAATACATACATCAGGATAATAGCATATTCTTTAAAAGGTTCTGATAATGGAAATTACAGATGATCTAAAATAAGAAGAGGAAGGGAATCATCACTTCAGTTGAACTTAACATTGCCAGAGTAACCCTGTCTGTAACTAATAACACAGGGTGTAATCTCTGGCTCCACCTAGCACTAAAATGCCAGCAAGAAAACCCCTTATGTTTCAGAGGACATCACTCTATTCCTGAGCTCTTAAAAAGAAATTTGTATGGAATAGGGGTTTCAAATGAAAATTATAGAAGGATAATGGAAGCAAACTGTAACATGCCCCCCTGTTTTAAAGGCTGTGATTGGTGTTCCCATTGATGTATTTATCCCCCCCCCCACTGTCTGTATTTCTTATCACACCCTCCCCTTTGGTAAATGATTGCCCTTAGGATGAGCTTTTTCTGCAAAAATAATACTTATTCTGAACTCCCTCTAGGGTATAAGAGTTTATGTGGGATAGACAGGGAGTGTTACACCTATTTTCCTGAACAAATCTTTACAATAGGTAACAGAATCAAAATATCTCTTCCTGAGAATTGCAATTATTCCTTATCTATTATCTATTAGATCCCACTACAGTTGCTGCTACTGCAATCTCTCTGTTACCCATCCCAGGATATGTTGTTGGACTACGAGGAGAGATTTCTAAAATAGCCTGTTTAATTTCAAAAACTAGTGCTACTAAAGCAAAAACTATTATGCAAAACTTATCAAGAAATGGGAAGACTGAGAAAAACTTTTTACAAAATAGAGCATCTATAGATTAACTGTTACTTAAACATATCTTGGTTGTCAGCAATTTACCATAATGTACTGTTTTAATGTCTCTGATTTCTCCCATACTTTTGACAAACAAATGGATGATTTACACAAAGAAATAAACAAAACCTCTCAGACAAATTTTGACTGGCCAATATGGCTAAGACACTTCTCCCCCTTCATTGGCCCTCTAATAGTATTTCTACTAATTATCATAATTGGGCCTTGTGCCCGCCAATATATTACTAACTTGATCACCCATCAGATAAACAATTCTATAATCATTGCCACTTAACAACATTACTAAAGACAGTCTCTTATCAAAGATTTGACAAAAGTTGAGGGGAGAATAAGGAACCTGCCTGAGTCCATTTTGATGACAGGAACCATTGTGCTGTATTGTTAAAAACAAGTTTCCATTTACTGTAAGAACTGAATTGCTGTTTTTAAGTCTGTTTCCTGGAGCCTGACATGCCCCAACCCATGACCTTCACTTGTTTTGAGAACACCCTAAACTTCCCTAGCCCTTCCTAATTACCCTCCTTAATCACAGGGCCAGCACAAGGTGTATTTGGGGGGAGTGGATTTTTCTATACTTCCTTATTGCTCCATTGTCTCTCTTCTGTAAACCTTCTTTGCAACTACCCATGATTTTAGTTCTTAAAAGGGGTCCAAGAAATTGATTTGGGCCTATTCTCTTTAACCCAATTTAGGAGACAGTCACTGGCCAGTTCTTGGGTGAATCCCAATAAAAATAAAGCTTGCTTAAAATTGCCTCAAAATTGTGGTAGTGTTCTTATTCTTGCCTTATTCTTTTATATCTTTTTGTAAACTACAATAATAATAATAATAATCATGTAAACTTTAGGGAGTCCAGGAAGTCATAAGATTTGGATCCACCTCTCAAAGGTCAAAAGGACTCCAGATAAGTACAGCCTAAATTTCCCCACCTGCCTATTCCCAAGGGTATAATCTCTCTCTCTCTCTCTCTCTCTCTCTCTCTCTCTCTCTCTCTCTCTCTCTCTCTCTCTCTCTCTCTCTCTCTCTCTCTCCCTCTCTCCTCCATCTCCCTCTCTCTCCCTCCTCTCCCTCTCTCTCTCTCTCTCTCTCTCTCTCTCTCTCTCTCTCTCTCTCTCCCTCTCTCTCTGCCGAGGTCTTGGGTATCCTTCCCTCTTCCAACAAGCAAGACAATAGGAACGAAAGATTTTCCTTTAAGTTCCTAAGCTTTAGTTTCTATCCTTAGTCTATATCTGTCTTTGCAGATTTCCACTTGGCTGACAGACTCCACAGACATACCCTGGATGGTAGGCTATAGATTCCCTAACTGATGCACTTCCTCCCAGAAATCAGGTTGTGTCCCAGTGCAGTCTCTCCTTCAGTCACAGAGTTGATAAGAAGCACTGCTTTGGCCTTGCAGCCCCTCCCTCCATTTTGCTGCTGCAGGATAAGTTTGTGGTCCTACCTAGGGCAATAAGGCAGAAATCTGAAAGCAATGGAGATATCCCAACAAGGATCAGAGGGAGCTAAGAGATGCAAAGCCTGCTGCTACTGTTCAGGGAGGAAAAAGGAGCAAACAGAGGTAAGACAATTAGTGTTAGCTTACTTTTTAGGCACCCAGTTTCTAGCTCAGTATATTATATATATGAAAGAAAAGGTGTTTGTACAAAGTATATGACATCAAGTACATGTACTTGATTAGGGGAGTTATAGACACATGATTTCAACCAGTCATAATAAGCCCTTGAAAAAGAACAGTAGGGGCACAGCACCATAGCCATATGTCCCTGTGATGACGCCTTGAAGAGAGAAAATCTTCAGTTCCAAAGGAAGAGTATGGATTTTAAGTTAGCACAGAAAAGTAGCCTAGCCAGTACTGTCATACTTATCAACAGGTGTGTCGCCGGACACTAGATCTAGCCATAAACTTACCCTGAAGATGCAAGGGAGAGGTTGTAAGACTACAGTATGGTTTCTTATTTATGCATGGAAAGGGAGAGACTGGTGGGAGATAGGGCTTGATATCTGGCACAGAGAAAGCCCAGCAGGTTCGTCTACACCCTAACAATGCCTTTTGCTTTAGATTTTTGGGAAAGAGTAAGTTAAGTGGTACTAGAAACAGAACTGAAAACAAAATTAACCAGTGGAGGTGGCCAAAGAGGTCAAATGGCAATAGAGGCCTTAAAAGGGAAAGGGAAAGGGAAAGACAGGAAAGTGAGATTTAAAAAAAGAAGTTAAACAACAAAAACATCCCTATAGCTTGTGGTAAAAGGAGGTGAAACTTTGTTCTGACTGCTGTTGTGTTCCCTTAGTCCATCAGAAACTTGGGAATGTAATTGCTCACAGAATGAAAACACTTGGTTTAAAATTGAAAGTGGAGCTACTTACCAGCAGATGGTAAGAGTTTAAAGGTAAATGGTAGTAATTCCTAAGACCCTTGCCTCAGTTTTTGTCAAATCTACACTGGCCAGACGACGCTTTAGACTACAGTGAGCTGGAGAGTGGGCATGTCTGCAGAGGCAAATGAGGAACACTAAATGGGCATACATCCCCCATTCAACAGAAGTAGGCATCAAGCTGGCCCCTTTAAAATGTTGAGCAGAGGCTGGGTAAATGGGTCAGAGATTAAGATCACCGACTGCTCAGGCAGAGGCCTTGTGCTTGATTGCCAGCACTCACACTGGGTCACAACCAACCTTAAGGTTCTGGAGGTTCTGATGCCCTCTTCTCAACCTAGGGCACTCACAAGATATGCACACATTTGGCATACAAATTATCATACACATTGTCTTAGTTAGGGTTTCTATTGCTTTGATAAAACACTATTGCTGTAAAGAGACACCATAACCACAGCAGCTATTATAGAAGAAATCATTGCATTGAGCTTGCTTACAGTTTAAGAAGTTTAGCCCAATATCAGTATGGTGGAAAGCATAGTGGTAAACAGGCAGACATGGTACTGGAAAGGTAGCTGAGAGTTCCACATTTGGATCTGCAGGAAGAGAGTGAGACACTGGGCCTCTCTTGAGATTTTGAAACCTCAAAGTACATACACCAGTGACACACTTCTTCCAACCAGGCCACACCTACTCCAACAAGGCCAGGCCTCCTAATCCCTCCCAATTAGTGCTACTCCCTAATGACTAAGCATTTAAATATTTGAGCCTATTGGGTTCATTCTTACTCAAATCATCACAAACACCATAATCAAAATGAATCTGTGATGAAAGGTTTGATTTCACTTACAGTTCTACATCATAGTCAGGGAAGTCAGGTAAGAACTCAAACAGAGCAGGTACCTGGAGGCAGCAGCTGATATAGAGACCATGGAGGAGTGATACTTATTGGCTTGTTCCTCATGTCTGCTCAGACGGCATTCTCAAAGCACCCAGGATCACCCACTCAGATGTGGTCCTCCCTGCAGTGAGATGGACGCTCCCATGTCAATCATCAATCAAGAAAATGCATTCCAGGCTTGCCTAGATTTTCTCAATTGAAGTTCCCTCTTCCCACTGGCTTGTGTCAAGTTGACAGAAAAGCTGGCCAGCACACACATCAATCAAAATAAATGAATTTATTGGAAGATATAAAATTTAAGCAGCAGGCATTGGGATTAGTCCCATGCAAGCACATCCACTAGAAACACATCCACATGCACAGGATTCAGAGACTGTCAATACTGCCTATTGGCTGGACAATACTTCTTTTTTCCCCAACAGTGGACACAGGAGGTTCAGGAATTGGAGCCCTCCACTGCCCTTGGATTCATGGATTTGCTGAGCCTCATCTGCCTCTTTAATCGGGCATGGAATTTAAGGCCTTGTACTTCTCTTTACAGCTACCATGGAAGGGCCTTTGCTTAACCATTGGAAACTGTTTCTTTTTATTGATGGCAACAACTGTTGGGTAAGCAACTGGAAGGTTGGATTTCACTTATAGTTCCACAGAGTTTATTTTTCTTGGTGTCATCACTGCTGGATTGTTGGAAATATTTATCTTTTTTTGGCCCTTCCACTGCTGAAGGAAAGAGCCCATTGACTTGGACTCAAATTAAAACATACCTGGATGCTGAATAATGAGTTTGTGGAGTTCATTCTGTCTGTAGTGAGCACTGACCTGGAGAGGCTACAAACAGTGGCCCAAAAACTAGAGCTAAGGGAGGTTCTTTACTTTACTTTGGCACTATAACAAGCAAAATCAGCACTAATTGGGTAGATGTGCAAAATCTCTTTTGTAAAAACACATAAATACATGCTGGAATCCATTATATACTTTGAAGTGGTCTTTTATGTACCTTTGGTTTCACAGCTCCAGCAGGAAATTACCAGATATTAGTATTACATATGGGGGAAAAAAGATATTTTAAAAGGAAATCATTTCCCAGTCACCAAAGGATCAAACAATGGGCCAGCTTTCCTGGCTAAGATGGTACAATGTTGGGAAATGGGTAAAAGCTGAAAGTTAGAGAGAGTATAATATTCGTACAGTCCTGAGAAGGTGGAGTAAAAGAACCAGACTCTAAACTGTTACTAAGCAAACAATTTCAAACTCACCCACAATGGGATCAATTCTTGCCAGTTTCTTTATTAGTCATGATATCTAGCCCTAATGGGCAGAAAGGATTATCTCATGACATTCTTTAAAGTTGCTCTCTCCACTATTGGAAGCTTATGGTAGTGGTGTGATCTAAGAGGCATGCAGCATTACTTTTGAGATGTAGGGCCTGCCCACTATACATCATTGGTTTAGGGAACATGAACTTAAATACAGATACCTACCCTTTAAACCAGGAGATAGAGTATGGGTAACAATATTTGCATTCTACAAGCCTCTTTGGAGATATCCATTCACTGGCATTTTTATCCACCCACCCACATTGTAGTGAAAGTAGTTGAGATTGTCCTTTGGATTCACTACAGCAGAGCTTCTTGCAACTAATCAAACCTCAGGAAAATATAGGAAGCAGTATTTTGGGTGAACGAAGGGAATAAGCATAGCAGAAAGACCATGGAATAATTATTAGGCCATAATTATTAAACATAGAGAACCACTGAGAACAAAAAAGCACAAAAATCAACAACACAATGACTACAAGTAATACACATATTTCAATAACTTTACATATCTATAATCTCAATTCTCCAATCAAAAGACACCGGCTAAATGAAGGGATAAAGAAAGAAAGATAATCCACCTACTATTTGTCTACAAAAACCACATCTTAGCTGTAAAGGTAGGCACTATCTCAGAGTAAGAGGATAGACAAAAATACTCTCTAAACAACTGGGTCCAGGAAGAAAGCAGATGCCTCTCTCCTAGTAGCTGACAAAATATATGTCAAGCAAAACTAATCAAAAGAAATAAAGAGGGATATTTCATTATAATCAAGGGAACAGTTAACCAAGAAGACATCACTATTCTAAACATATATGCAAAAATCTCCAGGGCATAAAATTTTATTAAAAATGCACTACTGGATTTAAAGATACAGATTAACATCAATACATTAATAGTAGGTGATTTCCATACCTCACTTTCTCCAATAGATGGCACATCCAGACAAAAACCAAATAGAGAAACATCAGAATTAATTACAACATACATCAAATGGACACAAGATATACCTATAGACTATTCCACTCAAACAAAAAAGAATGTGTATTCTACTCAGCAGTAAGTGGAAGCTTTTTTGAAACAGATCACATCTTGGGACACAAAACAAATCTTTACAGATTTAAAAAGTTTGAAATAACTCCCTGTACCATATCATGTTACAATACATTAAATATTAAAATGGATAGCAAACAAATTTCTCAAAAAAACCCACAAACTCATGAAGATTAAACATCTCAATACTAAATGATGAATGGGTCAAGGGAAAATATCAAGAAAAAAGTCTTGGGACTAAATGAAAATGAAAACAAAACAGAAATTCTGGAACATACTGAAAGCAGTCTCACAAGGGATTTATAGTTTCAAATACCTATATTAAAAAGCCAGAAAAGAATAAATATATGACTTACTGATATAATTCAAGAATTTGGAAAAGCTAGACCAAACTAAATACAAACAATCCAACAAAAAGAAATAATAAAATTCAGAGCAGAAATAGATACAAAGAATACAATACAAAAAATCAGAAAATCTAAGAGGTGGTTCTTGAGAAGATAAACAAGATTGACAGACCCTTGATCCAACTAACCAAAAGAAAGAAAAGAGGACCTGAATTAACAGAATCAGAAATGGACAGAGAAACATTGCAAAACACAAGGAAATTCGGAATATTATAAGGAAATAGTTTAAAAACCTGTATTCCATGAAGCTGGAAAATCTAAAAGAAATTAATGAATTTCTACATTCACCTAAACCACCACAATTAAATGAAGAAATAGACAACCACACAGATTCATAACAAACAAGGAAATTAAAATAGTATTAATAATCCTTGCAGCTAAAAGTAAGACTAGGGCCAGAAGGAATCATCACAAAATTCAAAGAGGATCTACAATCTGTCCTTCTAAAACTCTTATAAGAAAATAAAAAACAGAAACTCTTTCTACAAAGACAGTATCATTCTAAAGCCAAAACTAGGTGAAGATACACAAAAAAGAAATGTGCAGACCAATATCCCCAATGAACACAGACTCAAAATGCTCAATAAAATATTCACAAAGAAAACAATGGTATACACAAAACAGATTATTCACTATGACAAACTAGGCTTTATCCATGAAATTTAGGGATGGTTCAGCATATGTAAGTCAATAAATTTATAAACCATATAAATGGATTTACAGAAAAAAATGACAAGATTCTGAAAAAACAACCTATGACATTGATGGGGGATGTCCTTCTGTATATATGTTTCTCTTATTGGTTGATGAATAAAACACTATTTGGCCAGTAGCCAGACAGGAAGAACAGGGAGGGCTACCAGACCAGGAGGAGGCTGGGGATAGGAAGGTAGAGGGAGGCCACAGAGAGATGTCATCTAGAGACCAGGGAGATAGGATGATCCAGGTGTTCTCTGGTAAGATAAGGCCACATAGAAATACATAGATTAGTAATTATGGGGTAATAATTAAGACAAAGCTAGCCAATAAGATCTGATGAGCCATCGGCCAGACATTTATACTTAAGTCTCCGTGTGTTTATTTGGGGCAAAGTGACAGTGGGACAGAAACCTTCATCTTCATGACATGATCCAGAATTCCTTCATGACAAAAGATGGAAATGCTGTACTAAAGAGAACATAGCTCAATATAATGAAAGCCACATATGAATATCTGTCAGCCAACACCATCTTAGATGAGGAAAAGCCTGAAGCAACCACACTGAAGTCAGGAATGAGACATGATGTCCACTATCCCCATTCTTCAATATCATGCTCCAAGTACTAGTCGTGGCTATAAAGCAAGTGAAGGAAACTAAAGAGTTACAAAACAGGAAAGAAGAAATCAAACAATCCTATTTGCAGATGACATGAGACTGTATAATAGAGATCACAAAAATTTTACTGGAAATCTTCTAGATACAATATATAAATTCAGCAATGTGGCAGGATATAGAATTAGTTAGCACAGCCAATAGCTTTTCTATACACCAACAACACAAATACAGAAAAGTACAATATAGACATGCTCCCATTTAAAATATCTTCAAAGAAATTAAAATACCTAGGAATAAATCTATCCAAGGGAGTGACAGCCTCTACAATGAAAACTTTAAGCCTCTGAAGAAAGAGATGGAGAAAAACAGTTTAAAATTGAAAGACAAATCCCATGTTCATGGATTGGTAAAATTAATACTGTGAAAATGGTCATTTTTACCAAAAGCTATTTACAAATTAAATAAAATACAATCAAAACCCCCATCTCATTTTTTTAAAGAACTTGAAAAAAGTATCCTAAAATTCATACAAAACCACAAAAGATCAAAGCAGTCCTGAACAAAAAGAACAATGCTAGAGGGATTAAGGCATAGTAATAAAAACAATATGGTACTGGCACAAGAACAGATATGTAGATCAATGGAACAAAACTGAAGACACAAACATGAGTTCATGTAGCTTCAAACTTACATGTTATCTTTTAAAAAGACAACAGGAACATAAGCTTGAGAAAAGAAAGTATCTTCAACATATGATGCCAGAAAAACCAGATGTGCACACAGTCAGGAGAATGAAATTAGACCCATATCTATCACATTGAACAAAACTAACTGAAAATGGCTCAAAGACCTAAATGTTAAATCTGACACACTGAAGCTGCTAGTATGTATCATCAGTGTTCTGGCAATCCTATCACATTTTTGGTTAATGGCAATGGTATCACATTCTTGTAGCCTCATTGTCAAAGCCCTACAACTACAAAATACCCAACTAAAATATATGTTACAATATTGGGTAGACAAAGGAACTAAAAGTTCATATAATGCAAACCTCCATTATGCTCAGAACTTACTCGGCCTTTGGATATGAACCTGATGATTCAGTGTTACCACAAAAAAAGCTGCTTCCTGGCAAGAAGCCTCATCCTTGTGTACAAATCTAATTAGAGCTCTCTATAGAAATTTACAGGATCATGCCATTCAGTCATATTGAGCCTTCTCAATTCTTATTTCTTTTCCAAGAAACAAGCCAATTAACAAACCAACACTTGGTTTTTGTAAAATTTTCTTGGGGACTTGTGAACAAATATCTTCTCATCCAGTGAAAGAACTGGTAACAAAGTAATGATGCAACCAAAGACCAACTTACAAAATCAATGAGTTTATTTGGGCATACTTACAAGAGCATAGATAAGTCAAAAACAGCTGTATTACTGACAAGCCCACTTCAGTGTTGGTTATGACTCATGAAAGCTGTGACACTGGGGTTCTCTGCATCACTTTCAAGCAACTCACAGGTCAGTGTGGTGATATTTTGTTTGTGATCTAACAAATAAAGCTTGCTTGAAGATCAGAGAGCCGAGCTAAGCCACTAGTTACCTATAGAGGCCAGGCAGTGGTGGCACACACCTTTAATCCCAGCATTTGGGAAGCAGAGGCAGAGGCAGACAGATCTCTGTGAGTTCAAGGCTACCCTGGGCTACACTAGATTGATCCATTCTCAAACAAAAGCAGAGCTCACACCTCTGATCCCAGTACTTGGGAACAGGCATCTTTAATCCCAGAACTAGGGATGTGGAGATAGGAGTACTATGGTTGGACAGGGAGAGGAATATAAGGTGGGGGGAGACAGAAATGCATTGCATTCTGTCTGAGGATTTGTAGGGACAGGATCACCCCTTTGGTCTGAGGATTCAGTAGAGGTAAGAACTAGCAGCTGGCTGCTCTGCTGCTCTGATCTTTCAGAATTAACCCCTATATCTGACTCTGGGTTTTTATTATTAAGACCAATTAGAATTCACTCTACAGGTCAGAGATTCTCTTTAGACTACTGAGGAATTGTTTACTGATTCTGTAACTGTGAAGAAGAGTCTTCTAAATTTTGTTAGTTTTAGGTATTTCCTGTGTCTCATGAGCCTCTGGAAGGAAATATGTCACTTTGGAAGTGGTTGCTACACACCACCATCTCAATTCCCCAAGTTGTCCCTATCTCTTTATCTTCTTCTTCCTCTCTAGAGCTTAGAGTAATGCTTGGGGAATCTTATTACATTAAGGGCACAAAATGTAGCAAGATTGATGATGATTATAATCATAGTGATGATAAAGAAAGACAATAGTAACTGCAGCAGCTGTTACTTTTTAAATTTGTCTATTTACTAAACAATCGTATAGATGTTCTTATTTAATGTTTACCACTAGCCTTAAGAAATATTCATTGGGTTTGATACTTAGTCAGGTATTAGGTCACACATAGTGTATCAGAGTGGTTGTGTTTGATGATTGCACTGAAAAAAAAAAGGATAAAATTTCCATTAACTTCCGGATACACTGAGTATCAAAAGTCAAGAGATGTACCCTAAAGACACAAAGGCATTAAAGGCTAAAGGAAATTGACATTCAGGTCTGCTTCTGAAGTCCACCCTTCCATATCCTCTGCTAGATGTGTTCAGTATCTTTCTCATCTGTGGAATGGTAAGGCATAAAGAGGCTAGATACTGTGCCACAAAAGAGCTTCTACCTCACTTTTCTGTAATTGATAACCCTAGGGGAGCTTTATTTCCCAGTCACCTCCTTGGAGGTGCTGGGTATTATATACTGCCTGGGGAGATAAAATTGTTGAGTGAAAAACCTTATTAAATTGGAAAAAAAATCATTTATTTAATGTGGAAAGAAAACCTAGGAACAAAGATGCCTAGCAAATCATTCATGAGGAACATCATGAATTTACTATCCTATTCATTTTCTAACCCATTTAAATGGGATTCTAATTGCACAAAACAACTAATTTTGTGCATTAAGTTTCAATTAAATTCATCCGAAATTCAGGATAATTGCATTGTTACTGAACAGCCATAATAAAGATGAAACAATCTCTCTTGACTCTATTTCCTTTGACAAAATTAAGTTCAAACTACTAATGAGCTCTCAATATGAGGCTGCTTTTATAAATGGCAACAAAGAGTTCAAATTTATGAGCAGCAGCTTTTTTAAAAAAATCATCATTAGCACTGATTTCCTATGTCTCCAATATATACAGCAATTGTTATGAAGCCTCTTTCTCTCATTACGGTTTTGATTGGGGAGAGAGTAGAGAAAAATGTGAAATGAAAAGCTTAATCATATCACACTAAAGTCACACATTGAAGGTTCATGGGGGTGACCTCAAAGCCTTAATATGAGGTTTTCTATGCAATGAACAAACATTTCATTCTGTAATCTGTGGGTTTCAGACAAGCCCTTCTCAGGCTCAGAACACTATCCCAGTGCAATAAGAAATTCTTCTTACCTAAGTGGCCCAGGCCCATCGTTTTACAACTTTAGGAAAGAAGTCATTTGCCCTTGTAGGGTTAAGGTGGCAAAGGTCCATCTATCTATACAGTGAGCTTTGTACACAAGCCTTCTCAGCCTTTGGCTCTTTCCATGAGCAGCTTCCAGAATAGAATAGTGCTCAGGGCCTGCTGTGTTCAAAGTTAACCCAGCAACAAAACTGTGGTACTCACACTTAGTATTAATAATCTTGTGCCCAAAACTAAAACAAATGTTGCCTGGTCCTCGGTCCACAGTAATCAGAGTTCTTCACAGAAACAGAAACAACAGGGAGAGGAGGGAGGATAGATTAGGGACAATGATTCAAATAACTATTGAGTCTGAGAAATGCCACTTTTTTTTCAACACTAGAGAACCAGAGAAACCTGTATAGTGGCTCAATCCAGGTTTGAAACTGGTGGTGTGAGTCTCAAAGTAAAATATCTAGAGAAAACAGAGTTCTAATGGTGCAATATGAAATGAACAAGAGCAAAATATTAGTTCAGGGCAAAGCTTCTTTCCCCGTTACAAAGATCAAATGTTCATTTCTTCCACAGATACCCATCCCTGTAAGTAGCATATCAGTTATGAAGAAATGCCCTAATCAGTGAAGTGTACACCTAAAGTTAACCATTGTACACACTGAGAGTTTTTGATATTCAACAAAGCAAGTAGCTAGAATTTAGCCAATCTTTTTGAAGTCATGATTTTTGCATGGAAATATAAAGTTCTGTAGAGCAGCAATAAATAGATGTAAAATAGAAAATTATGACCACTAGGCCAAGGAGTAGAGATTAGATTCTAAATTAAAAGTAATATAAACACACCCAAGAATCTAAAAGGGATAAATAAATAAGACCTAGGCAATTAATCACAAGATGTCTAAGGAAACAACACAAAATAAACAGATTGGCTAGAATTGACACACACCATTTAATAATAACTTTAACTATTAATAGTTTCAGGTACTCAACAAAAAAAACACAGACTAGGAGTGGAAGAGATGGTTCAACATTTAAGAGTACCTCGTGATGCTGGCAAGCAGAAGGCAGTCAGAGGCCTCCCAGAGAGATAGTCCTGCCCCTACTGAAGTGAGGGGAGGCCTGGGCTGACCAATTCAGCTACCACCCAGACTCAGATCCAGGGCTTTGAGTGGACCCACCTAGTATCTACCCCTTCTATGAGCTGCTAGAGCTCATGAAAGGGCTGGTTCTGTGGAACCATAGCTGCAGGATTTCCATGACTCTAGGCAGCCACAGAATATCCACCAATATCCTGATCAGAAGGCAACAGGAAATAAACTCTGACATTGGGTAATATCTTGATCATAGGAAACCTCAAAGCCTGTCCACACAGTGACACACTTCCTCCAACAAGGCCACACTTACTCCAACATAGCCACACGTCATAATAGTACCACTCGCTATGAGTTATAGGAAGCAAGTACATTCAAACTACCATAGTGAGGGTCCTATTTGGATAGTGTAGCAGAAGCCAGAGGCCTTGAAGAAGACCAATGACTAATAACAATGAACATTTGCAAGTAAAGTTGCTTGGGCAAAAGGGTACTACACTGCATGACACCGCAGCTTCCAGTGTCACTACAATGAACAAATATATGATGGAGCGGTTGGAAAAACAGAGGAGGATAGTAGTACATGAACAGCAGAACTAAAGGCAAGACAGCTGTGATGGATGTGAAAGAAGGTTGTGGTTCATTGAGGAGAAGGTCTTTGCACAGAGTGGTCAACAGGATTTTTGTTTGTTTTGGTTTAGTTTTTTTCTTTTCTCTTTGTCGGGGTTTTAAAAGGGTGGATGGTAGATATGGCAGGAATGAAAAATTAGTGGGAGTAGGCTGAGTGATGTGAAATCTCAAAAAAATCAATAAAATTTATGTTTAAAAAAGAGTAGCATGTTCTCTTGCATAGGACCTGGGATTGGTTCCTAGCACTCAAATCGGGTAATCCAGTCATCTGTAACTCCAATTCAAGGGATACAATGCCCTCTTCTGCACCTTCCTTCAATACCTACTAGCATGCATATAATACACACACAGATGAGCAGGTACACACACACATACACATAAAATAAAAATAAGTAGCTGGGTGGTGGTGATACATGCCTTTAATCCCAGCACTCAGGAGGCAGAGGCAGTGGATATCTATGAGTTTTAGGCCTGCATGGTCTACAGACTGTGTTTCAGAACAGCCAAGGCTATACAGAGAAACCCTGTCTTGAAAAAAAAAAACAAAATAAATAAATTAAAAAAGCAAAATAAATAAAAATATGTTGATCTTAATAAAAAATATAGATCAACAGATTAGATTAGAAAACAGGATCCACCACAACTCACTCGACCCTGCTGTGACACTGGTTCCAATACTGGAGGAAGATTGCCAGGCCTTGACCTGACCTGTACCAGCAGGCACCACTACAAAAACAAATGTGTGATGGAGAAATGGGAAAGGTGGGAAAGATGATGACCAGTGTGTTTGAGGGCTGAAATCACTGGTGGAACATGACCAGTGGGTTTGGAGGGGTGGTGTGCAGCAGTATGGAGCTTACACAGATGCAGACTCAGCTCTTGAACAAGTCTCCCAATCACAGGATTACCTGGCTCTGGGCAATGATCAAGATCCCAGATGAACAATGGTTTTTCTTCCAAGGACCACTGTGGTCTGTGATGCCCTGAGGGCCATGTGTGGGTCTGTGGTTTTACTGCAGCTGGGGTCTGTGTGGATGTTCATGGTCCATGCTACGACTGAAGACAACACAGATGTCCATGGTCTATGCTGTATCCTGTGTCAATTTGATGCTCATGGGCCATATTAATGCCTGGGGCCATATTAATTTGAGTGGCCCATGCTGACACTTGGGTCCATGATGATGTCTGGGTCCATTCAGCTTTGAGGGCCATGACTGCTGCAATTGGGGTCTGTGTTGATATCCATGACCCATTAAAGGCCATATGGATGACCATGGTCTGTGTTGCCACCTGAAATCATGGTGATGTCTGGGCCCATGCTGCTGCCAATGGCAACTTCAGGTATGTTGTCCTACTGCAGCCCTGGTCTGTGTTGATGTTTGTGTCAAAGGCTAAGCAGACATCCACAGTCTCTGTGGTAACCTGAAACCATGCTGATGTTCAAGGGCCATGCTGCCACTGGGGTGCATATTGATATGAGTGGCTTGCTTTTGAGGTAATGTTGATGTCCATGGTCTTGGTTGTCTCTGAGAGCCTTGTCTGGGTCCATGGTCCTTATGCAGGAAGGGACCATGTTCATGGTCTGTTCTGTCACCATAAACTATGTAGAAGCCCATGATATGTTCTCCCATTAACTGTAAAGAGTAAGGAACCTACTTTGGCATCGATATCCATTACCAGAGACACACAGTTGAGAAAGAAAGACAGGGAAGGCTTTGTGCTAATACCTACCTTCATCCCTCACTGCCCCCAAAGCAAATAACAGCCTAAACAGGAAGCCAATAAAGTGACCTCTTAAAAAGTATGATGAGGATGCTGAAATGTAAGTCCCCACAATTAATGGCTTTCAGTGGGTGTGCAGGAGGGGAAGGACTCAATTCTATTTAAGAGGAAGACCACTAAGAGTTTGACCATGTTCCAGTGAGTATGTAGATAACACAAATTGGATTTATTTTTGTTATTCTTTGGGTGGAGGTCTCAGGGCTGGGAGTGGACATGTAAAGACTAGGAAGTGAGTATGACTGGGGCATGTGTGAAATTCCCATATAATCAGTAAAAATATTATGTTAAAAAAAACGACTGACAAACAAAACATACAAACACAAAGAAAACATGGTTCACCTCTTTGCTTTCTCAAAGAAGCATACTTTCATAAAAGATAGACACCACCTTGTGCTAAAAGAGTGGGGGAAAGTTATTCCAAGCAAGTAGAAATAAGAAACAAACAGTCATAGCTATTCCAATAGCTGATAAGGTAGACCAACCAAAATCTATCAGAAGAGATAAAGAAGGTCACTTCATACTCATGAGGAAGATATTAATTCCAAATAAACATATGTTGAGTTTCATAAAACAAACTGGTAGATAAAAAGACACAGATTACTTCCAAAACATTGATAGCAATTGACTTCAATATCCATCTTCCCCAATAGATAGGTCATCTAGACAAAAATTAAAACAAGCAAACATTGAAGTTAAATGATGTCATACATCAAATGGATATTACAGAACATCTTACCAACACAAAAAAGAATACAGCCTCTTCATAGCAGCCCTTTGAATTTTTTCTAAAATTAATCATATATTAGCACACAAGAAAATCTCAACCTATATAGAAAAACTGAAATCATGCCCTGTGTTCTATCTGACTACAATGCTCGTTGAGATTAAATAACACTTCATTGATTATTGAAAGGGTCACTGAATAAAGAAGAAACAAAAAGAAAATATCTAGAATTGAATGAAAATGAAAACATACTGAAATACATGAGATAAATGAAGGCTGTCCTAAGAGAAATATTACAGCACTAAAGTGCCTACATAAAAATTTTTGAGAGATCTTAAATGACTTAATGATTCACCATGAGGCCTTGGACAAACAAGGATGAACAGCATCCAAACAATTACCCAGAAAGATAATAAAATGAAGAGTTGCAATTAATTAAACACAAATTTAAAATAAATAAAAAACAAATTGTTTCTTTTTAAAGATAAGATTTCTAAAATTATCCAAATAACTAAAATAAAGATAGAGAAGATCCAAATTAATACAATTAGGGATGAAAAAGAAGGCTTCACATAGGTACGAATGAAATTCAGACCATCATGAGAAAAGGCCTTAAAAATCTATTCTTGTTGAGCTATGATGGTAAAAGCCTTTAATCCCAGCATTTGGGAGGCAAACAGGAAGATATTTGTTCTGTTTCAAAAACAAAAATCTCTTCTCTACTAAATTAGAAAACAAGAAGAATGAATGAACTTGTAGACATACATATATGGGTCAAAGTATAACTCAGAGGAAATAAATAATGTGAATAAACCTATAACCAGCAATGAAGTAGCAAATAAAAGTCTCTCATCTATAAAGAGCTCTGGACTGGATAAATCCACTGCAAAAATCTACCAGAACTTCAAAGACTAGTTAAAACCAATGCTACTCAAATTGTTATGTAAAAAAGAAAAGGGAGGTAGCTTTCAAATCTGAACACCTAAACCTGTGGGAATCCATTAGAATGAAAAAACCCTCTCATATCCTAAAAGACTGGAGCTTTTGTTGGACCTCAAAGTCAGAGCTAATAATATACCTTGAGGTCACTTAAGACTTAAGACTGTAATGCTACTGTGCATTCAGTAAACTGTCTAAACTGCCTTAAAGATAACCACGTGAGACCTCCACTGTAACATGAGCTTTCTGGCCCCACTGGTCCCTTGAAAGACAAATAAACACATAAGACGCTATATTATGAAACTGTTGGCCTGTGGCTTGGGCTTATTGGCTAGCTCTGTTTTAATTATTAACCCATTTCTCTTTTTTTTTGACATAATTATAGTTTAATTTCAAAAGAATAAAAAAAGAATTAAAAAGAAAAATAAAGTCTTCAATTTAATTTCCCACAAATATTGTCTCCAAACCTATGGCTGTGGGTTTTTTTTTTTTTTTTTTTTTTTTTTTTTTTTTTTTTTTTTTTTTTTTTTGCATGCAGACTGTATTGGTTTTATTTTTGAATTTTTATATTTGAATTAGAAACAAGATTGCTTTACATGTCAATTCCAATTCCCTCTTCCTCCTCTCCTCCCCCCCCCCCAACTAACACCCTACCTATCCCATACCCTTTCTCCTCCCCAGGGAGGGTGAGGCCTTCCATGGGGGGGTCTTCCAAGTCTCATATCCTTTGGGATAGGGCCTAGGCTCATCTCATGTGTCTAGGCTCAGGGAGTATCCCTCTATGTGGGATGGGCTCCCAAAGTCCATGCTAGGGATAAGTACTGATCTACTATAAGGGGCCACATAGATTTCCAAGATCTCCTCACTGACACCCACTTCGTGGGATTTGGAGCAGTCACTTGCTGGTTTCCCAGCTATCAGTCTGAGGACCAAGATCTCTCCTTTGTTTAGGTCAGCTGTTTCTGTAGGTTTCACCAGCCTGGTCTGGACACCTTTGCTCATCACTCGTCCTTCTCTGCAACTGGATTACAGAACAGTTCCGTGTTTAGCTGCGGGTGTCTGCTTCTACTACCACCAGCTGCTGGATGAAGGATGGGATATACATTAGTCTTCAATCTCATTATCAGAGAAGGGCATTTAAAGTAGCCTATCCTCTGTTGCTTAGATCGTTAGTGTCATCTTTGTAGATCTGCAGACATTTCCCTAATCTATGTATTTCCACGTTTGGTCTTGGCTTACCAGAGAATGTCTTGCGCATCCTCTCTTCCCAGGCACTACATGATGACTCCGTCTTCCTGTTTCCCAGAATTGTCATCTCCTACCCCTGCCTATACTTTCTGCCTGGCTAATCAGCATCTTATTCATCAACTAATAGGAGAAACATGTATAAATAACCCCACCTTACTTGGCTTGGATTTCCCATATAATCAACGCCCTATAATAATCTGAGGTAATGCATAACTGTAATCTTCCATGTCTATCACCCGAAAGTAAAGCATGTATGTGTGTTATGATAATGACAGAAAATACTGGCATGGATGTGAGAAAAGGGTATCTCTTACATTCTGTTGGTGGGAGTGCAAACTAATGGAAATTCATTCTAGAGGCTTCACTAAAAGCTAGAACCAGCCCGGCAGCAGTGGCACATGCATTTAATCCCAGCCCTCGGGAGATAGAGGCAGGTGGATCTCTGTGAGCTTGAGGCCAGCATGGTCTACAGAGCGAGTTCCAGGACAGCCTGTCTTGGAGGAAAAAAAAAAAAACCAAAAAACACTAGAACTAGACCCTCCATATGACTCTTGTGTATATATCTAAAGGATATTACAACCTGCTACAGAGATTCTTGTGTATTCATCTTCATTGTTCTCTGTTCACAATAGATAGGAAATGGAGTCAATCTAGATGCTCATCAAGAGATGAATACATGAGGAAAATGTGATATATAAATAATGGAATATTATTTAGTTAGAAAGTAAATTCATGAAAATTTCAGGCAAATGTATAGAACTGGAAAATAGCTATACTGAATGAGGCAATTCAGACTCCCAAAGACACATACCACATGCAGATTCTTATTTTTTATAAATTTTATTTAAATTAGAAATGATCTTATTATACATATCAATCCCAGTTCCCTCTCCCTCCCACCTTCCATTCCATCCCCCATCCACTCCCCAGGGAGGGTGAGGCCTTCCATGAGGGATCATCAAAAATCTTTCAAGTCATTTGGGGCAGGGCCTAGGCCCTCCCCTGTATATCTAGGATAAGAGAGTATCCCTCCATGGGAAATGGGCTCCTGAAAGTCCGTTTGTGCACCAGGGATACATCCTGGTTCCACTGCCAGAGGCCCCATAGCTGCCTAGTGCTCCTAGCTGACACCCACATTCAGGGGACCTGGTTTGGTCCTATGTTGGTTTTCTAGCTGTCAGATTGGGGTCCATGAGTTCCTACTTGCTCAGGTCAACTGTTTCTGTGGGTTTTCCCAGTGTGGTCTTGACCCCTTTGTTCGTCACTCCTCCCTCTCTGAAACTGGATTCCAGGAGTTTGGCTCAGTGCTTGGCTGTGGGTTTCTGCTTCTGCTTTCATCAGCTACTGGATGAAGGCTCTAGGATGGAATTTAAGGTAGTCATCATTCTCATTATAGGCGAAGGGCATTTAAGGTAGTCTCTCCACTATTGTTTCGGGTCCTAGTTGGGGGTCATCCTTGTCGATCTCTGTACAATTCCCTAGTGTCAGATTTCTCTTTAAACCTATAGTGGTTCCCTCTATTGTCTCTCTTTTCTTGCTCTCCTCTATTCCTCTCCCCACTCAATCTTCCTTATTCCTCATGTTCTCCTCCCCCCCTCTTCTTCCTAATTCCTTCCCCCTCCCCTATGCTCCCCGATTGGTTCAAGGGCTTCTTATCCCTTTCTGCTTCACTGCAGATTCTACTTTCAAGACTTTTGTGTGTTTAACTTGGAAGTTTAAGTAGAAGCCAGGAAACTAGAAAGGGCCTGCTAGGAGTTCATTAAGGGAGCAGGGATAGTAGAACATATTAGAGAAGCGAAATACTGAGAATGTAAACTTTTAAGCTTGAATGAAGATGGGAGTATGGAGATATTCAAGAAGTAGGAAGAGTGTTAACCAAAAGGAGGCATGTATGGAAAATCCATATAGAACCTATTATCTTGGAATCTGATTTAGAAACCTTTAACATGGGTTAAAGTTTTAAGTAGGAATGGAGAAAAGAAGGTAACGAGTTGGTTATCAAAATTAACTGGATAGAATTACAAATTATAATAGAAAGGGATAACAAGTTCTGATGGAGGTATTTTATATGGGTAGACAATAGTCAAAGCTGAGAACAAACTGTGAGAACTTAGGGAACATAGGACATAAGGAAGCAGAAAGATATAAGAGCCAGAGACTAGCCAAGAGTGCTGTGAAATGCTGTTTGCTGATGACCCATCTGCTGCCCTCATAGCAACTGTGATTACCTGGTGTTGGAAATTGTTCTGTAGTCACAACCACTTGCTGCTCTTTCAGAAGGCATGAGTTCAGATACCATCATCCACATTGGGTGGCTCACAACAACCATTTGTAACTCAAAGCTCTTTTCTGGCTTCCTCAAGCACTTAATGCATACACTGTTAGGGTTATTGTGCCATGCTGGTCATTGTTGTAGCATATCTGGGTAGGAATACTAGTCGCTTACCTCTGTTGAGAACTTTCCTGTCCTTGTGATTGGATACTTTATTCAGGTGATACTTCTTAATCTTCAGAGTACAAACTGTCTGATGCTCTGAATAAAGTTGGCTTTTGCATGAGACTTTAGTCTGCCTCATTTTTAGGCCCCAATCTCCCAGGTTTAACAAAGCCAGTTTGGTAAACATGCCTCTCGATGAAGACAAGGTGTAGCCAGAGATAGGTTGATAATCGGTAGCTTATTAGGGGAAAATACTCACGAAGGATGGACCCAGAAATACTTCCCAGTTGGCTCAGCCTATCGAGAGAGGCGTGTACTTTTCTCCCTGCTTCTTAAACCCCTGTACCTGTGACCTGGGTCACTCCCTACACATGCCCCTACAAACCGTTGGGTGAGAAGATGTGTGACATTTTAGATGACTGAACAAACAATGAATTCTCAAAAACTTTGTAGTCAAGTGAGTCTTGCAAGTACCAGTGTATTGAGACTACCTTAGCATTACTGGTGACCTCTGTGCTCAGGGAGCTTACTTAGATGTTATCCCTCAGAGGAAGACGATTTCATTTCAGATTCCTTTTACTGAAAGACAAAAGGAACATCCAATGCCACAGTACCCATTTTTCTCAGGTTTGCATTTTTTTCCATAAAATAGTCTGGACTTGAACTCAAAATCATCCTCCATCAGCTTGCTGTGTGTTACATTATTCCCAGGAAGATGGAACAGGCACACACACCACACATACCATACTCACCCATAGTGTACACACACACCATATACATACATACATACATGCATGCAGATACCATACACACCTACTTATCCCAGAAAGGGAACTCACGACAGACCAATATATACCACTTGGCAAACCAATGAGTTTTTATTGAGGTTTTTAAGGTAGAGGGATGTCTCAAAAACACCTGTATAATTAAAAGCTGCAATCCTGGAGCTCTCTGTACAGCTTACAGGCAGATGATAATCCTGAGATGCTCTCCTTTGAATCTTGGCTAGCCAGTTTCCCTGCCCAGGAGCTCTTTACCTATGAAGCTGATATGGGGTCTGTGAGAATATTCCCAGTTTCTGGTTTCAGACATGTGACTTTCTGTTTACCTTCGGAGTTTCATGAGCAGCCCTCTTGGGGGAGGGGGGCTTGAATTTAGAGGAAACTGACAGATGGCTCTCAAGTACTGAGATTAGGTATATTTAGTACCAGCAATGCCCCAAAGCTCATTTATCTACTGGCTTAAACATGGAGAAATAAGCCAAGACAGAAGACAGAACAGGAGAAAACAGATTTTAATTTTTAAATACTAGTACATTTCTGGGCTGTCTTGCAAAGAAAAATCAAATTATATTAGTTCAAAACTATGCTTTAAGTATATTTATTTAAATCCTAATTTTTACAAACACATAATGAAAGAAATATATATTTTTATAAATATCTGTTCAGAACAGGAATTGTGAAGTGTTTAAAATACCATACCCAGATTTTTCCTCTGTAAATATATAAAATTCCCATAGACTTCATATGAATTCCTTTTCAAGAGCACAAATTTTCCTCCTACAAAGGCCAACTCAGTTTTCAGACACAATCAAAAGTAATAATATAAAAAAATGGAAAAGTTCTATACAAGGGAATACAGATAGCACATAGGTAAATTCCATTACCATTCATACCATTTGTGTTTTAAAAATGTTTTATAAAAACTGCCACTTAAAACAAATGTGAGTAAGACTCTTTCCCTGACTGTGGAAAATACATAAATTATCACCCTTTCTCTTGGGTGGTGAGGCTTCCACCAAAAGAAGTTGGGGGAGAGGAGCCTCCATATTTGTTCCCTGAGGAGGGACCTGAGCCACAGAGAGGTAACCCCCTCTTCTCTGGCACGAGTTCTATATAGTGGGCCATTCACTGTCATCTCCTTTCACTTAGGAATGCATATTCTTTGGGGTCAAATACATGACAGAGGGAGTGATCAGACTACAGAATCAATGTCTTCCTGGTTGCTTGGTAACCAAATTCTGGAAGCCTTGTCTGTTACCAATGCCAGAGAAGCACCCACCCCATCACATGTCCCAGTGCATACACCAAGACTTTCCCTTTGTCTTCCTTCTTTCTGAGCTGCTCTTTGGTTGCAGCAGGTTATCAACTATTGTCTCTTCTGACACTTCTTCTGGAAAGAACTCTTCAAGAAAGTACGATACACAGGGTCATCCACATACTCGTTTTTCAGCCTGGAGCTCAGTACTCTTTGCCTCTTTCTCTCCCCTTGGATTACATCTGCCCCATAAAATGTGTCTTCGAATCGCATATCAGAGGCTGTGGACTAAATGCAGAAGGGTTAGTGAGTACAGAAACATTAGACACAGATCTTATTCTGTCAGCTGAGGTGGGGGACAGAAACTGGGATCTATCACAGGGTAGAAGAAACCTATTCATACATTTTTATTCTTCCTCAACAGGTAGTTCTCACACAGGCCATATGGTAGAGATAGTGGCTCCATTTAGTCCTAATTTCTCTACCCTCAAGGTGTTTCCCCAAACAAAATCAAAATATGTCTCATTTTGAGTCTGCTGTAAATGAAAACTTTTAAAAGAAGCTAGGTCTCCAGAATCTGACTGATTAGAATTTGAGTAATCACTGTGGAGATTGGAATGCTGTAGGCCTAAAGGCCAATCCTTACTTTTACCCTTTCAGAATATGCATGCCTTGCCCAAATCTTCTGACTCATAGATAGAAACCTTAGGGAATCTATTAACTTAGCAGACCACTAGTTCCCACCAAGCTAAAAGCTAACTCTGTCATCAGGTAGCATCTTGGGCCTATAGCAAAGTTTCTCCCATCTTGCTATATACCTCTCTTATCCACTCATTAATGCATTTTAAACTTGCCCATGGCTTTTTTTTTTCCTATAAAACTATAAAACTTTATGAAACTGGTTCATGTTACAATATGGAATTTTGGTTATACTAAAGTTTTATCATGACCAAGCCAAGATAGCTCCAGAATAATCTGTCATTACTTTTAGAATGGAAATTTCAGGTTTTACATCAACACTTTCCTGGTCTCCCTCTTCACTTGGCTTCCACCCAAACTTTTTTTTTTTGGGGGGGGGGAGGGGCGGTCAACAGTCATTCTTAATTCATTCTAAATCTTATTCTTTGTCCCTTTGCCCTCTCCCCACTTCCTAGTGTTCCTAATTCTTATAGTAGTTTTCTGTTGCTACTCCACTGGCTACCTGTTTGCTTACTTAGTTTTGATGTTTCAGGGCTTCACTGTCTTAACTATCTGTTCTACTGGGGCCTCTGGTCCAGAGTGTTGACTTCAATATCTGTACCTACTCCAAAGATGATGATTGCATTTCTCATTCTGGCTTAGATCTCTTGCATCAAAATCTGCAAGTACCCTGCCCAGTAGGCACTTCAAACTGTCTGCTTCAGATGCTCTCCAAATAAACCTGTATAAAACGGAACTCAAAGACTTCTTCGATCACTGCCCTTCTTAGATTTCCTAAATGCCAATACCATGTTCGTCTTTCCAGTCACCTGTCAAAAATTGAATGGCATTGTGGATTCCCTATGATCCGCACCCTGACAGGAGGTCATCGATCTGAAGCAGTCATTATCCTGTATTCAGGGTCTCCCACTTCTACTTTTGAACCACTGCAATAAATGTAGCAGTCCCAATCTATGTCCCATTAAATCACTAGGGGAAAAAAAAACTTTAAGAATACTCTAGTTAGATGATTACAGAGCGCTGTAAATGCCTATCTATAATCTTTTTACCTTTTACCTGCCCTCAAGGTGATCTGCACATTTCCAAGGCCAGACTTTTGTTGTTGTTGTTGTTGTTGTTGTTGTTGTTGTTGTTGTTGTCAGAGACAGGGTTTCTCTGTGGCTTTGGAGGCTGTCCTGGAACTAGATCTTGTAGACCAGGGTGGTCTCAAACTCACAGAGATCTGCCTGCTTCTGCCTCCAGAGTGCGCCACCAATGCCTGGCCAAGGCCAGACTTTTACAACCTAGCAAATTCTATTTCCTTCTCTGAGAAGATTAAATTTTACATTCTGGGCCTCACTGCACTGGCACTGGGTCTCATGTTTTCTGTCTGGGATAGTTTTCCTTCTGTGGAAGAGTATCTGCCACAGGAAAGCTGGAGGTTCCCGTGAGCCCTGAACATGAATGCAGGGATAGGCAATATTCTTTCCATCAGGTGTTCCTTAAGGTAAAAAGTATGAGAACTACAAATGTAGTATGACTCAACACTAAGTAACAGGGGTGGAACTCAGCTACTGCTCAGTGAGTGCTTAGTGAAAAGAGCAGGCTGTTGCTGAGATACTTAAGTAAAGACCAAAGCCAGTGTTCCATTTCAGTTCCTGACTCCCTACTGTTTTGCAATCTAGAATATGTTCTCCACGGCTTTAAGTTAGGTGTATGACTTAAAATGTTAGTAACATATTTCACTTGGGAAGGAAACTTCGCAGTTGTGAATTGGTTGGTTCTCTCTGTCATAGGGAGAAAACATTGTTTCAGTTGTCTCTTGGAAAGCACTTCCTCTGATTTATATTTCACACTTTTATAAGTGTTAATGTTATCAAAGGAGGAAATAAAACATCGATGAAAGTAGTGCCACTGTGCAGAAACAGCAGAAGTCAGCTTCTTAAACTGAACAGTAAAGTCAATTTACCAGGAGCTCTAGTTAATTATGCCATAGTTACTATGGTTATTCTATGAGACAATAAAAGGTAATGGGCTGTTTCTGAAGACAGTATAAAAGAACCCAACACTGTCATTAGGTAGTTAGCTGACTCTCCTAAAACATTTCTCCCCAAGCCAGAAGAATCCAAGGGAGGCAAAGTCACTAAAAAGTAAACTCTCAATAATAAGGGCTGCTTATCAATCTTCCTCAAACTAGAAAAATTCTCTAGCCATAAAGTATCTTCTATCAATTAGCTTTCCAATTAGATTTGTCTCCCCAGCTGGAAAAGTTCTGGGAGACAGCCTAATGACCAGTGCACTAGATACCCACATGAGGGAAAGGCAGGTTACTGGCTGAAGGGTGTACCAGTCTTTGATTCAGTAACAATAAAAGTGGCAAGGGCTCCTGAACGTGTTTCCTGCTGGGCTCAGATTCAGGGCTGCATACAGTGTATTTTACTTGACTATTTTTTTTTTTAATTAAAGTGTTCTCAGAGAAGCCAGGTATGTGTCACATGTTAATAATCCTAGCACATGGGAGGGGCATGAGAAGGGCCAGGAATTCAAAGATATCATTGACCTCATAGTGAGTTATAGGCCAGTCTGGCTTACATATGGAACCTGTTTCAAAACAAGAACAAAACAAAACAAAAACATAGGAGGAAAAAAGTACTGAGAACACACAATACAAAATGACATCCAGGAGCCTTTTTCAAATAAAAATACCAAAAAAGGCAGCATGGAATCAATTCCTATTCCTATCTACCATGGAATAAAGAGATTATGTCTATCTCTAGGATTTTTTCATGAATTCTTAAAAATCGTGAAGGTGAAATCTCTAAGAATCAATTTAGCAGTGGGCACAGCAGCTATACATACATCAGAAAACACTTTCAGAATGTTTCCTATTCTAACCCCTATCCAAAACTTTATGGGCTAATAAAAGCTAAACAACAACAAACATGACATTGTTATTGAGCCTTTAAGAGAATTTGTATCTACAATAGGTGCATTTAATATTCTCTTTGCTCACAGTTATTATCTGGTGGCTAATCTGTTTTTGTTTTTTTTTTAATTAAAATGTTCTCAAACTATGGGTAGGTCTTCTGAGTACCCCATCCATATCCCATTGGATGAACAGCAGTACCAACAATGTCTCATCTCTTAGCCTTTACTTTTAAAAGTCCTTCTTCTGGAGGTGCAGCAGAGAGGGAACCCACAACACCTGCTGTGGGTTCCCTGCCATCAGGATCTCACCCAACAAAAAAAAGAGCTGAATATTCAATTTGCCCCTTGAAGCCTTTGGTTTTCCAAAATAACTAAATAAATAATCTATCATAACTCTGTTACTGCAAGAGGACATAAGAATGTATGGGAGAAAAATTTATTCAGACAATTAACTTCTCTGCTTGCAATTATCATTTCAGAGAGGTTACAGATAAGATTCTAAATCAGTAAAATACACTTCATTTTAGGCTCTGCTAAATACTTTATAATACAATACTATGAAACCCACATGTATAAGTATTTAGTGACATGTACTAGACTTGGAAAAATAAATATACACATATATGCGTGTATGTATTTTACCTCTATTAATATTCCCACTACTAATATTCTGGCATTGTTACGTGTTATGAAAGTGAGAGTGTAGGCACAAACAATCAGTGAGTATGTGACAAAGAACTTCAACAATACATAAGGTTACAAGAGAACATTTTTCTAATGCAGATTCTCTTTAATCTACTGGTCAATACTTCCTTTTAATGTAGCTTCCACTAACAAGAATAAATACCTTAATTTTCTATTTGTGTCCAGAGCTTTGTACAAAGGACAGATTTAATAGTCATTATTATGTCAATAAATTTTTAACATAAAGAACTGTCCTTTGATCCCATCAGAAGAAAAGTAAGCCATGTACACACTGGTTTTCCTCTTTTTATCCAAGTTTAGAATTGCATTGGTCAGGTTACAACAAGGAAAAAGTTACTTTGGCTTTCTTCAAAAATACCAAAAAAGCCCAAGGTTGTTTTCTTCTGTAACTGGGAAAGCATAGAGAGGATGAGGACTTCATGCAGGTGGGGGTGGGGTGGGGATTTGATAAGTAGTACTTGTCATTAGCACTTACAAAGCGGGCCTTTACCCTCTTGGGTAACTCTTCATCTAAAGTGTATATGTCTTCCCTCTTCATTGCTATCTGGGATCCATCTTCAAATTCAACCTAAAGATGAAATATAAGGCATCATGATATGTAGCAAAACCAAAAGAGTATCGATCATTTCTCAAGAGTTCCCTATGCCCCCGCGCCCCCCAAAAAAGAACTGTAACAGAGCAAATACAGAACGAGCCAAAGTCAGAAGTTAGAAGAGCATTTTCTCTTATCCAACTAAGAACAAAGCTGTTTGAGAACAGTTATGATTATTGAACAGGACAGATATGAGCTATGAAATCTTTATCCCCCCCAAAACCAAACAAGAAAAATGAGGACTGATCAGATATTTCTCAGAAAAATGGCAAATCCAGCATTAAGACGGGCTGCATTTTGTTGGTACCATATTGTTTGAACAGAATTTACCACCAGAAAGGTGATGGTGAACAAAAATGAGAAAAAGCATTTGAGAACTGACCATCACATGGAAATTAATATCCAAAATACCCAAAGAACTACAAAATTTAAACAATCAACTGAACCAAAAAGCACCCCCAAATCATTTAGTCAGTAAATGTGCTACTGAAGTGAATCTACTATCCTCAGAACAAATATAAATGCTCAATAAATACTTGAAAAATTGTTCGATATTTTGAGGTGTCAAGGAAATTAAAACTGCTCTGAGATTCTTGTTCTAGTAAGAATGGTTATTGTTGCCAGGCAGTGGTGACACCTTTAATCCCAGCACTTGGGAGGCAGAGGTAAGCAGCTCTCTATGTGTTCAAGACCAGCCTGGTCTACAAAGCAAGTTCCAGACATCCAGAGCTGTTACACAAAGAAACCCTGTCTCAAAAGGCCAACAAATAGGACTCTGAAATCTTTTCTAGCATTTCAGCTATCCCATTATCTATGGATTTGATACTGATGTGTTGTCAATTTGAGAGATGTCATACTAGCTAATTTTAATGATAACCTTTGTGCCTCTCCTAGAATAGATGTGTCCTCAGTCTTTCTTTTCCCTTTCTTTTACTCTTTCTGCTTGTTTGATGTAAGTCTTCATGGTGAGCTGTTTTTTCAGCCTACGTTCCTCTCTACTATTTGGGAGAAACATGACTATAATTAGAAGAAGAAGAAAAAAATTGAAGATTTAGCAATCCCATGCAATAAAAGACAACTATGTACTTAATGTCCTGTAAGGTTCCAAAATACAAGTATTAAGACAATTTGGCCACAGTGCATTCTTGCCAAATCCCAGCTGATTTAACTTTTTATCTTGTAGAGTCCCTGTCTGAGAATATCTACATCTGCAGGTGAGACTGGGAATACTCTAGTGATAGCTCATCTAGGCAGTGACAGTGACTAACTTTCTATATCCTTCAGACTAGTCATTCCATGGCAGTGGGAGAGAATCAGTAACAGCATCCTGTGGAGCACTCCAGCCAGTTTCCACAGCCAACTGGATAGCATGGGAACCCCACCAGTATTCGAAAACACAGTATCATTTAAAAGAAAAAATGTTTACAGCTCTTTTCTTATGTTAGAGAAATGGCAGCAAATAAGTCTATAACTTTTTTTTTTAAGAACTTAGGAAATTTAGAGAAATGTCCATGATCCTGGTGCAGTTGAAGTCTGAATTGGTAGTTGGTCCAGATGTATTCCAACAACAATTTTTGTCAAAGAAAGGACAATTGGTGGGTTAAGTAGACATTTGATTAGAATTTAGAACCTCCAGCTTTTCAGATTTTCTGAATTTTTCACTTTTAGTAAAATACAGTGGGACTTTAAAAGTAAAAAGATGAGTCAAATTATGCAGTGGTCCTATGCTATAAACACAACTGAGATAGAAGCACAGATTAAACATGTTTTTGTTTTCATTTTTAGTGTAAGATGAAGCTATACAACGGTGGAATCAGGCTAAGATCACAAAACAACCCTGCTGCTAATGCATGAAAGGCTGAGAAGGAAAATAGGGTACTTCCTGACCTTGTTCTATTTACAAAATGGTTACCTTAGATAGGTTTAAATTAAGAAAGCCATGCTCTCATTTACATATTTGAAAACATAGCCAAAACTACTACCTGTGACTACTTTCTTCTGTTTTAAATATTTTGCAAATTCTAAGTGAAAAAGAGAGTTTTAGTAATACAATGTGAATAGTATAGTTGACTGTCTTAATATGTCCAGGTCTCAAGTATCCATAGGCAAAACTTCACTGCAAGTTGGACATCTGTTTCCTCTTATTAGGATGGAGACAAGAGTCATTTCTGGTTCTTGTTTTTATAAAATGAGTACGTTGGTTCCTTAAAAATAAATATTATTCCCCGAGTCTTTACTTCTTCTTATTAATAGACTGGAAATCAATAAAATCTATTTTACAGGACTATTGAGGGGAGCAAAACACACCTACAAACATACATACACATAAAGGTACACACACACACACACAAATATATGCACAAACATACATACACGAGACACACATACACAAATATATACAAATAGATATACACAGACATAAATACATACAAACACACACAGAGACATACACAGACATAAATATACATACACAAGACATACATACATACACAGACAAAAATCTACAGAGGCATACACAGAAACACACACAGAGAGATGGAAGAATACACAGATATACACATATAAACACAGGTACATATACAAATATATACATATAAACATAAATTCACAGACACATACACACAAACACACACAGATTTAGCATATTTTGCACTATGTTTCAGTATTTGTTTCTATACATTTTAATGTATAGAATTATTCAACAGTATATTATTCAACAGTATATTATTCAACAGTAAAGGGGAAAGACAGAAAGCACAAAGTAATCTCAAAGGGCCACTTGGTTTAATGAGGAAATTTATACTACTTGTACTTAAAGAGATAATTTTAATGCCAGCTTTGACTTTCATGGGGTTTATATATGTGTGTCCATAGTTTTATGTTGTTGGGCAAATGCACTGATTAATGATTAGCCTGGATTTTAAACATGTGATACTTTTATGCAGCAATAAGCTTTGTTAAATAGCTTCACTATTCTTGTTATTAAATGTGACATTTTGTTTTGATGATATATTAATGCTTTTCTCCAGGAATCTCCTGTAGTATCCAGCCCACTTTTGAGGTTTGATTAACTGTGAACAACTTGATACACTTATATCATCACATACAATCCATATATATATATATATATATATATATATATATATATGTAGAAGGATTGAAAATGACAATTTTCTGCACAAGTGCTCCACTTGCTAACTGCTTTAAGTTTCTTTGCTGAGATGAAAACACAGCACCCAAAACAGAGGTTTCATTTCACTTCCACACCACAGGGAAGTCAGGTCAGGAACCTTGAGGCAGGAACTGAAACAAACAGAGACCCTAGAGGACTGGAGTATTGCTGCATACTGGTTCCTCAGTCTGGTTACTTATACAGCTCAGGACTATCTGTCCAGGATCAGCATACCAACGATGGCCTGGGCCCTCACACATCAATCACTAATTAAGAAAATGTGCCAAAGCCTTGCCTATAGGTCATTTTTGTGGAAGCACTTTCTCAATTGAGGGTCCTCTTCCCAGATAAGTCTAGCTATTGTCAACTTGACAAAAACTAGCCAGGACACCAACTCTTAGATGATGAAAAAAATGTCCTTTCATGGTTTCTAAACTTCTTTGAGCACCTTTTAATTACACTGTGCTCTAGTTCCTGGTGCCCTGTCTTGGCATTGTACTCCTCTATTTAAGCCCTTGCCCATTATCAGTTAACTTTTTTCTTTTTTCTTTAAATTAAAAACAATCTTATTTTACATATCAATCTCAGTTTCCTCACCCTCCAGTTCTTCCATGCTCCCACCAGCCCCACTCCACTTGCTAGGAAAGTTGGGGGCTCCCTAGGGGGGATCATCAAAGTCTGTCACATCATTTGTGACAGGACCTAGGCCCTCTGCCATGTATCTAGGCTGAGAAAGTATCCTTCCATAGGGAATGGGCTTCCAAAGCCCATTTGTGCACTAGGGATAAATACTGGTTCCACTGCCAGAGGCTCCATAGACTGCCCTGGCCTCCCAACTAACTCCTACATTCAGGGGGCCTGCCTCAGTCCTTTGCTGGTCCCCCAGCTGTCAGACTGGGGTCGCTGAGCTTCTACTTGTTCAGGGGTTTCCCCAGCACGGTCTTGACCTCTTTGCTTATCACTCCTCCCTCTCTACAACTAGATTCCAGGAGTTCAGTGCAGTGTGGATCTCTGCTTCTGCTTCCATCAGTTACTGGGTGAAGGCTCTAGGATGGCATTTAAGGTAGTCATCAATCTCATTATAGGGGAAGGGTGTTTAAGGTAGCCTCTCAACCACTGCTTAGATTGTTAGTTAGAGTCATCCATGTGGATCCCTGAACATTTCCCTATGCCAGATTTCTCTTTAAACTTATAATGTCTCCCTATATTAAGGTATCTCTTTTCTTCCTGTTAACTTTCTTCTTTACTCAAACTGGTATCTTACTAATCGTAAGCTGTTTTTCAACTTATCAGGTTTGAATCTTCTAGATTTTTTTCCATGTTGTTAATGTTCAGTTTTAAAGTTCTCTAAGGAATCTGAATGCACATGTGCTACCCATGTTTCTCTTTTGTGAGTTTAACACATCTTTATTTTTGGTGGGGACAGAACAATTTCGGATTTTTTTCCTAAACTACTGTTTTTTTTTTTTTTTTTTTTTAGACTTATTTATTTATTATGTATACAGTGTTCTGGAGGCATATATGCTTGCATGCCAGAAGAGGGCACCAGATCTCATTACATGGTTGTGAGCCACCAGGTGTTAGCTGGGAATTCAACTCGGGACCTCTGGACCTCTAGAAGAACAGCCAGTGCATTTAACCTCTTAGCCATCTCCCCAGAACACAATATTTTTTTAAAATTGAGTAGACAACAACTGTAAGCTCCTTGGAATGTCTGTGCCAATGGTGCACTGGTTTTGGTTTATCCTCAGAGATGCCTAGGTTAGGCTTCTCTACCCAAAGAAATCAAGTCACAGGGTCCTAGTTGGTCAGTCATCACAAAGCTAACACAACATAATATGAAGTAACATGTAATAGTGTATCAACTGGGCAAATGAATGTTACATCTTATTTTATTTAATTTACTTATTTTAAAAATTCCTGTAGTGCTGGACATCAAATCCAGGGTTTTGCACATAGGGGCAAGTGCTCTACTGCTGAATTATAAATAACACTCTAAGCTCCATGCTTTGGCTTAAGGTAAAATAAACCAACTCTCATGACGAAAACACGAGAACCTATTATCTAGTAGTTGAGCCATACCAAATACTAGGTTTTTCTCAGTGTCCAAAGAGGCAACTAAGAAACCTGGGCTGTTAGAAATTCAAGTTTTCTCTTTCATAGAATAACAGGCACAAAAAATTTGTGTGGCTTTTTTGATCCACAGGACATTCATGTTTTCTCTTCCTTGTATCTCCTGTCCATCTCACCAAGCATCACAGAGAAAGCAGCACCCACCTGATACATGTAGGCAATATTTGATCCAAGATACTTTGCACCATAGAGTTTACCATCAGGCCATTTGACTTGGATGACTTCTCCCTCAGCAGGAGGGCCCAGTTTTAAACAGTTTCTGCTCTGTGGGATTAATGAAAAGGTGTTTTAAGGTTAGCAAATGATGAACTCTTGACAATTAAAAGGAATAATTAATTCCACTGTGTTTTATGGATTATTATCTTGCTTGGGTATTCAGGGAAGATGTATGAAGCAAGGGAGCACTTAGCTTACACCATAAAGTTGCAAAGGAACCTCATAAGGCAAGGATAATAACACACCAGAACTTTATATTTGCTATTTGACAGAGAATTATCCAGGCAGAAGCTCTGAGGAAGACACTGGATAGTGATTTATAACATCTAACATTTCAGTAGCATTTTGCAACTAGCAAGGTGCTTTAGCCTAGATACAATTGACCTTTATAAATACTCTTTGAAGTAAACATTTTTAAAGTAATATTTTTATGCATTCTTTGAGAATTTCATGCAATGTATTTTTTTGGTGGGGGGGAGAAGGTGTTTCGAGAAAGGGATTCTTTGTGGCTTTAGAGGCTGTCCTAGAACTAGCTCTTGTAGACAAGAATGGTCTTGAACTCACAGAGATCCACCTGCCTCTGCCTCCCGAGTGCTGGGATTAAAGGCATGTGCCACCACCGCCCGGCTTCATGCAATGTATTTTTTTTTTTTTATTAAGTCATAGTTGCCTACTTTTCTAAATCTTTCTAGATCCATCCCCACCTTTCTAGTCATTCAATAGAGAGATTTCTTTTTTTCTTTACACCCATGGAATCAAAATCGTGTTGCCTAAATTTGTGTTGGATGTGGGAGGTTTCCCTAGAGTGTGGCTGATCTATCAGAAGTCACACCAGTAAAGAAAACTATCAAACTATCTCTATCAAATGGCAATAGATACTCAGCTAGTAACTGAAGAGCTGCGATTAATGGCAGAAACAGCAATAGATTCAGGTGCAGCTGCTGTACCAGAGATAAAGGATACTTTTGTTTCCATTCATGTAATTCTTTTAAAAACTATTTTAAGTTACATGTTATTTATTTTGTGTATGTGTGTATACATGTATGTGAGCTCATTGGGGTAAGAGAAACAAGTGAATGCCACGGTGTGAATGTGGAAGTCAGAAGACAACTTTCAGGAGCTGGTTTGCTTCTTCCATCACATGGGACCAGGGGACTGAACTTAGTTCATCAGGCTTGGCAGCAAGCACCTTTACTGGCTGGGACATATGCCCCAGCCCAGTTAACAATACAGAGATGTAAGCATAACAAAGCAGACTGAATCCATGTTTCTTCATCTCCAGAGAGATACAAATTCTGATACATATTCAATCTCATAAGGTTACAATTAATTTATTACCATACAGAAATGTGTGATTATAATAATTATTATTAAAGTTAAGAAGCTTCTTTCCAAGTACAAATTGAAGCAACATATCCACAAAGAATCAGGAGAAGCAGAAATGGTAAATGCAAGACTTGAGCCTCAAATTGAAGTCCAAGAGAAGGAACAATAGAAGTACTGTCAGATTGGCTAGTCTCATCTCTGGGAACTGATATCCATGTAAAGCCTCCCCTTTATGTGAATCCCAAAACACAGCCAGTCATTAAACTGTGCATATCCACCAGCTTCTCTGAATGAGCTGAGAGCTACAGTGAGGGCCTGAGTCTAGGACACAGCTGACTAAATACCACAAGTCTCTTTCCTGTGTGACTTTTGTTAATCCAATGTGAAATAACTAGTAACTTAAACACATTACATTTGGTTCCAGGTTGTAAGAGCTACAATCATTATGGAATACGACCCACCAAATAGCAAAGCTAAAATGGGTGCACCCTGGAGAGGCAAAGGCCAAGGTGGGGGTAGTGGTTGTCTCCAGAATTTCCCTTGCTTCTGCTGTGCTTTCTCCTGCTTGCTGCTATCATGTTCATGTTCCTACTGTACTGGGCATGGTGTGATTACTATGTGAACAAATCCTCGGGGCTGAAGAAATGGATCAGCAGTTGAGAACACTGGCTGCTCTTCCAGAGGACCCGAGTTCAATTCCCAGCACCCAAATGGTGGCTCACAGCCATCTATATCTATAGTCTCATGGGATCTGATACCCTCTTCTGCTGTGCAGATGCATATGCAGAGAAAACACCTATATACATAAAGTACATAAAGAATTTTTTTAAATCCCACTCTATCTAGTGTACTATGATTGTTTGCCACTCCTTAGTGGGTAAACTACTTGCAGATCATAATCAAGATAATTTTTATAAGACCAATGATGCTTACTTGGATGAAAGATTTAATTGAACTTTCTGAGTCAACCTAAAAGATACAGGTGGTTAAGACAGTGAAGATGATAGGGAAATGTTGTAAACTGTTCTGTTAACTGCTCCAATGAAAGATACAACAGCCAGAAATAAGATTAGAAGTCACCCCTCTCTTTGCTAGATGTGAGATTTGCTGAGGATGGAAAATGTAAACAAGGAAGTTTCATGCATTACAAACCCATGAACTCTGCCTGGGGAAAAACAGGCTGATGATCAAAGAAAGCAATTATATCCCTACATCCAAGGTTATGTCTGAGTTTCTTGGTCGTGTAGTTTACAAAATTAATCATGGGTTTCAGTATGCACCTTGAAAAAAAACAAAGTTGTAAAGGGAAAGGAAATAACTTTATTGTGTGTAAAGAAAAGGAAAAGTGGATGGTTAGCTAGACCACTTGTTTATGGTTTTGTATGGTAGAAATTGGCTAGGAATCTGCTACACTGAAACCACAAACAGTTGCCTGCCAGTACAAAAGGAACTGGCTGAAATATACTTGGCTTACTTAAAAATTTGTTAACCAATAATAAAAGAATCATTACTTTGAGGTAAAGATTTTATAGTGGGAAAATTAATACAATATTTAACTACTTATTAGCTTCTAAAGAAAACATGTAACATGATCATAATGTGATTTTCCCCCTGTGTATGGATTTTCATTTGTTTTTGGAAAATATGTGACTTGTGGTTGTGAGGTAATATTTTTGTGCATAGAAATTGTTGTCTTAGATTGTAATAAAAGGGTTAAGAGAAAAATAATCAGAAGAAGAGAAAAAAGATCATTCCCAGTTAGATAACGGCCTGGGCTACACAGTAAGTTCTAGTTCAGCCTGAGCTTTATAAAAAGGTTATCAAAGTCAGAAAAAGATTTACTAGTGATTAGGCCCTGTAAGAAGGCTGTTGGCTGGTAAATGAAACTCATGTCCTGTGTGAGTTCCAGAGAAAATAGCCATTTTGCCCTGTGCCATATCAGAGTTCAGAAAGAAGGTGCTCTCAGACCAAATGTCAGAACTTGGACTGCCTTGCCTTTTCACAACTCAAGCAAATATATTCCTGTTTTTATAAATTACCTAGTCTTGGATATTTTTCTGTAATAGCACACAAAAAAGGCAAAGAGTATATCTTATGTTTCTTGACTACATAAAATTTCTCAATAGATTTGGAAAAATAAAACCCCGTCTCTTTTTATACTAAAAAGGGTAACAAATGTCAAAATTATTAATGGCAATAGACAATCAGTTACAAACATTTCTGAGGGATAAGGCACTCAGAAAAAACCCACTTACCACAATATCCTCAGGAAATGTGTCTCTGCTAAAGGAGCCATCATCAAACATGACCTCATAGAAGGTTTGAGACGTCACATCTATCACTCTACAGCTGTAGTACCGAGTGTTCCGATGCTTTGTTATGACTGTCTGACCCACAGAGATGACTTTCTCACACGTTTTGGACTTCTGTAAGACAGAGAAAGGAAGTGACAGAAATGTAAAAAGAACAGAAAATAAAAAGTATTTATTCGGGAAACCAATCTTGTCCAGATCTTTTTTGTTTTTTTGTTTGTTTGTTTTAGGGGGCGGTCAAGACAGGGTTTCTCTGTGTAGTCTTGGCTGTACTGGAACTTGTTCCACCTGCCTCTGCCTCCCCGTGCTGGGATTAAAGGCGTGAGCCACCACCCTTGGCAAGATAGAGGTTTTTAAAATTTAGTATAAGAGAATAATTACAAATTTCAATAATAGAATTAGTAAAAAAAATAAATTATATCTTTGACAGGTGTCAAGATCTGCTTTTGGTCAGCCACTGATTACTAACATCTTAGGATGTGTTTTAATTGTCTGAATATTTGGTGCATGTGTGAAGTAGAAGGATAGAGATTATGTTTCAGGTATGCGTAATTCTGCTTCATGGCTTATCTTTGGGAAGCCAGGTACTGGTGAGGTCTGATTTCAACCCCCTAAGGTTTTCTTAAGCTACTTTAAATCCATCTATATCATGGTGTTTATAATCTGAATATTTCAATGTTTATTTTCCAAGAATGAGATATTCCTTTATATAATCACAGTTCCAGACAGTAATCAACTTCAAGAAGTTGAACACTGATATGACACTTTAATCTGCCACCTGGTCTCAAATTGTTCAACTGACTTCATAATGACCTGGTGGTTTCCTATTCCCTTCCCTGAAACTGAAAAACAGAATCCATTCTCCAGTTCTGTCTGCCACATCATTTTAGGCTCATTTAATCTCACTTCTACAAGCCATCTTTTTTTTTTTTTTTATGGTAGTGATACTTAAGAAAGATAAATTTCTCCTGATTTTTTAGAAAGACCATCCTGTGTGATATTTCCCCATGATTACACAGTCTTGTCCATAATCCTAAATTCTTTCTCGTGATATTTTATCTATCTAAAAACACATATTTTTTGCATGTGTCTCAATGTCACTTTAGATCCTAAACAAAAGTGTGACCCAATTTCTTTAGCTAGTTAAATAATTTGAGACTGAACCAGGCTGTGGCTTGGCTTGCTTTGGTCAAAAGACTATCTTAGTACTAATGATACACTAATTCAAAGCATTATGCTCAAGAAGCCTTGGGCACTACTAAACAGTAGTGGATAATGTAGAGAAAGGGGAATTCTCAGTCATCATTAGTGGAAATGCACCCTGGTGAAGTCACCCCATAAATCCGTGTGAAGCATGCTCAAAAAGATCAAAATAAATCTACTACATGACCCAGCAATACTTCTTCTTAACTCAAAGGAGTTGATAACCCACAGCACAGATACTTGATTAGAAATATTTAATGCTGATCTAGTCACATTAGTTAGAAAATCAGAACAACCTACACATCCTTCAACTGATAAGTAGATAAGGAAAATATGAGACAAATACAGAATGAAATATTTAGCTATAAAAAGCTAAAATCATGAAATTCCAGAAAGGCAAACACTTTCTCTTTCACTGGTGGTTCCTAGCTCTAAGTACTTAGATGTAACTATATAACCAAGAGTAAGAACAGAAATCATGAAAGTAAAAGGTAGTGAGGGGACTTGAAAGGAAAATAGCAGAATACAGATGATATGAAGGGGGATAAAGGAGGGCTTTGATGAGAAGTGGGGAGGGAAAAGGTCAAATTACACTAAGGATGTTTAAAAATAGGCCTAAAGAATCATGCTTTCCCCAAATACATACAAATAATCATTTCAAATGAAGTTATCCTACTTGGGCTGACAATTTCCCTCACAGGAGTCACAGAAACCCCTAATACCAGGCATGAGACTACAATTTCCTTTGGTAGTCCAATAGGACCACAGGTCAGGGTAGTTCAAGGGACTGCCTAAGCAGTAATAGAGTAATATACTCTATTACTGTTGCCCTTGATTACATCTTAAAGCTGAAGACAACACAAACTTGGGACACTGGACTTGGACGATCCACGCTGGATCTGACTTGAAAATCTCCTTCCTGAAATAAATCTTTTATAGTATCAGAAGGCTCTTTCCAAACTTCAAGAGAAAGAAACAATTAATAGACTGACCCAGCTGTGATGCCTGGCAGCATGGCAAGAAATCTAAAGGTATAAGAGCATTCATATATTTGTGACAACAAACAGTTCTCCAACTGAATTTAAGAACTGTTCAACAGAAGAAAATCATGCCTTTACTGGAAACCTAGCCAGCTACTTGGGGCTAGTGAGGAGAACCTGCTACCCACTTTCATAAACAAAAAGTATTTTACCTTTATAGGTATAGATAGCTCTAAATCTTCATCAACTCTTAGCAACAAATGGAGACCATTATAACTGGTCAAAATGCAGACATCAACTGATCATGGAATGCCCAGCTCTAATTAGTATATACAACTCCTGCAAATCATGGAACATTAGGGCAGAAGGTAATGAAAAAAATCTAACAGCCAGAGGACCACTATGAGATTGTATCTCCTAGACATGACAGTTCCATGATACTGGAACTATGTGGCTGCTTAAATAAGAACTGAAGGAAGTACAACATCAACAGACATATTAATGTGGAAGAGGGTAAAATATTTCAAGTGCCCATTCATAGACAAAGAATTACAGGTACCAATGATTTCTGAGAAAGAGAGAATTAATCTTCCCTAGAAACGAGACCCTAACTGGTTATTAAATAGCAAGTGGTCAATCCTGAAATCATATACACAAGTAATACTAAATAGACTCAGCATAATGTATATATACACATGCATACAGTAATAAAGAAATGAGATTATCAATTTGAGAGAAAGGGGCTAGAGGGGTGATAGGAGTAGCTAGAAAGAGGAAAGGAAAGGGAGAGAAGTGATGCTATTGTATTTTAACTAAAAGTTAAAAACGATTAAAATCATTTAAGTTCCATTACTTTGGATACATTCAATTTCTTACTGTAACTGCAAACCTTGAACCTACTGATAATTTTAGAAGATTTTATAAAAGGGCACTGAATAATAAGAATTATATGTGAATATTTATTTTGCTTATCTGTGACAACTGATATGAACCTTAAAATAGACTTATTTTGCTGATCAACTTGCTGTGGTGCTGGAATATTGAATATGTGGCCTATGACAATTCTTTGTCTCATATAGCCCAGAGTTGGAAAAGAACACCGCGGTTCTTGAATACATGAGTTAAATAGAAATTGAAGGCCTGGTGATTTGAATGAGAATAGCCACCATGCTTGAATGCTTGTTCCCCAATTACTCTTTTGTACTTGGTAGAGAAAGTGTGTCACTGGGGGTGGGCTTTGAAGTTTCAAACGCCAACACTATGCCCAGTCTCTGTTTGTCCTGGTCTCTGTTTCTCTGTCCTGGCCCTTTCCTTCTGCCTGTGGATCATATGTAAACTCCCAGTTACTGCTCCAGCACCATGGTTGTTTGCATGATACCATACTTTCACTATGATGACCACAGGCTAACACTCTGAAACTTAAAGCCCCCAATGAAATGTTTCTTTTATAAGTTCCCTTGGTCAAGGTGTTTCTTCACAGCAATAGAACAGTAACTAAGACAAACAACAAACTCAATAATGTTGAATAAGCTTTTATATTTAAAATAATTTATGATACTAAACACACAAAATTTGTTTTTAAGATTATTCTTTTAAATATATAAAGCAAATATTGGGGGGAACTTAAAAATAAAGGAAGCAGAAACCTATGAATAAAAATGGTTAGCCCCTTGACATAGTAGTAGGTTTACATTTTATTTCAACTTAACTGTACAGGTTTTATTATAGAAAACAAACAGTTCAGGATCCAGGCCTAATTTTATCTTACGGTTTTCATGGCTATGAGAGAGAGAGAGAGAGAGAGAGAGAGAGAGAGAGAGAGAGAGAGAGAGAGAGAGAGAGAGAGAGAGAGGAGAGAGGAGAGAGAGGAGAGAGGAGAGAGAGAGAGAGACTGACCTAAGAATGGCATGGGGCTTTCTGAAACCTTAAAAGCCCATACCCAGTGACATACCTCCTCCAAAAAGCCAACAAATGGAGACAAAGCATTCAAATATATATATCATCACAATCATTCTAGTTAGTTAACAAATTTTAAAGGAAGAATTCATAACTGAAGTCTACTTGGAGAATGAATAAGTAAGGCCGGGTGTTGGTGGCACACGCCTTTAATCCCAGCACTCGGAAGGCAGAGGCAGCAGGCGGATCTCTGTGATTTCCAGGCAAGCATGGTCTCCAGAGCGAGTGCCAGGATAGGCTCCAAAGCTACACAGAGAAACCCTGTCCCAAAGAAGAAGAGGAAGAAGGAGGAGGAGGAGGGAGGAGGAGGAGGAGGAGGAGGAAGGAGGAGGAGGAGGAGAAAGAAGAAGAAGAAGAAGAAGAAGAAGAAGAAGAAGAAGGAGAAGGAGAGGAGAAGGAGGAGGAGAGGAGGAGGAGAGGAGAAGGAGAAGAAGAAGAAGAAGAAGAAGAAGAAGAAGAAGAAGAAGAAGAAGAAGAAGAAGAAGAAGAAGAAGAAGAAATAAGTAAAAGATACCACAACTGTATTTCAAACAACTGGGTCAGAGTCAATTATAACCCCTTTAACTTTCCTTTTTTGCTTCATAAGGAAATAGCCATGTATGACATTTAAGCTAGTATATTATCTTCATCAAATATACTACATATAAGTGGATCTGTGGGGCAATAGTTTCTAAATCACCTCAAAAGTCTTATGTGTTTTTTTCCCCATCATCTTTTATGAAATGGTTAGCAATCTAAGCTCGTCTAATTGACATGCCAGGGTCAGGAAGAGGTAGATTCCCTGGAGTTTTTTGATCCAATCTCAATAGAAGCACATGTAACCACAGAACACTGCGCCAGTGAATGATTTCACTAACCAAGAACAGGTTAACAAATTCTATTTATTCAGATGAAGTTCAGTCTTAAGTAAAACAAATGAACATGTTGATAGGACAAATTGCTCTCCATACCTTTATTTTCTATAAGACTGACCCCTTCAAGGGGCTCCATGTTGGTCTTCACTTACCCATCTTAGGGAGTAAGATCAAAAAAGAAAATTCCTGGCCCTCTTCCCACTCACTCTCTTTATAACATTGCTGCTATTTGTTTCTTCCTGGAGAGATTAAATAAATGTGTAGTTGCATAGAGAATGCCTTGCACATCTGAAGCCACTCAACTTATTAAACATTGTGTTTAGTACACACTAGAAATTGAAGGGTTCTTTGCAACCATATGTAATGAAGCGCTCAATCTCTAGTGTCAAGTATATTACAGTATGGACCCATGAAGGGTCCAGGAAGGAATTGAGACAGTATCAGCAAATGTGAGAGTAGGTCTTACCACAATTGAGTTGCCTCTATGTCTGAAACAGGTGATGTTTACCACATAAGGCCAGTCATCAGGCTCCATGAGTACCCCAGCAGCATGGGCACATGTGACATGGAATGAAGCTGGGCAGCGGCCATAGGAACACTGAATGCAGGCTCCAGAAACCTTCTTAACCCGGTGTCTACAGAAGATGCATTTCTGAAGGGTTAAAACAGAGAATAATATCCATTCATCAGAGAACAATAGTTATTAGATGAGCAACACACTAGGCATTACATCAAGTTCTGACTCCAGACTCTGACGCCTTATTACCAAGAGCATCTGTGGCAAAAACCAAATTAAAACAACAACAAAAAATAACAACTTCTTACTTTAAAACTAATACACGTCCACAGTCATAGCCCACCAGACATACTCTGAACATACTCTGGTGGTCAGAAAAGCCAAATTATTTTTCAGTTGCTTCTCCTAGTATAGACCTCGGAAGGCTACCCTGGGCAATTTTGTAATCAACTGCCAAGGGTGTTTCTGCTCTACCTGGACACAGCAGGCTTTTGTGTACACCTAAGTTACAACCCAGGTGCAGATACTCTTATATTAGATGAGAATACTGAAAACATCCAAACATCATACATATGGGAGAATTTTTCCATTTCCAAGGAAATGGAAAAACTAAATGGTTCAATGTGGAAACAAGAATTCAAGCATTTAATAATCTAAATCTAAATGTATGCTGCTTGACTGAGACAAAAATGGCTCCCAAAGTGACAAAACTTAAAAATCATACCCAAACAGTATGCTTTTATTGAACATTTATAGCTAAGAATGACTGGGGAAAAAAATGAAAGCAAACAATAACAAACATAATCTAAAAACTAACTTTCACAGAAAGGCCTTAAACATTATCAGAAGATTGGTCATAAGAGATAGAGAAAAATCACAACAGCTGCAATGAATATTAGATTTATGTATGTTTACTGGAGGGCTAGTGGGGGAAATGGTTGTGGATCAGCATAGGGTCAAGTTGATAAGCCAGAGCAAACAAAATGACCCCAAAGTTCAACCTTTAATTTTCACATACCAAAAAAATTATAACTTGGTTAAATATTTGGTGCAATGGATCTCCTTTTACAGATTTCCTTTCCTTTGTGTCCTCCCACCTGATTAATGACAGTCTTAGGGATTCTGTTGCTGAACCTTGCTCTATGCTCTTACTACCTACCTATATCTGCTACTGCTTTTACTCATGCTGTCTTGCCCAGAATAGAAATGGCCTTCTAACTGGTCCTCTGTTTCATTGAACTTGAGTTGAGCTTACAAGGGCTGCCAGGATTACTTTATAGAACATAAATAGTATATTCCTATTCTCAAGGGTATCTTCTTATCTTTAAGTTTTTTCAGGAAATAGGAGGGGGTGGCAACATGATATGGACGGATAAAGCTTGCAAAAAAAGCCCCTCCACCACCCATGAGAAGAGCCTTATTTTTCACTAGTCCTACTAGATTCTAGACACTAAATGTGAACTGGTTTCCCTTTATACTCAGGGTTCAATGTACAATCATATATTTTATACTAGGGACTGAAGAGGTGATTTATTTAAAAACATATACATGTATAGAGGCATAAAGAGAAAAGGGAGAGAGAAGAGGGAAGGAGAGAAAGAAGGAAAGTGATAGGAAGAGAAAGTATACCATAGAATGGAAACAAAGTCCATACAATGTCAAAGTATTACATTATTCCTTATCTTGATATTTTTAAAAGTCACTGGCCACTGTTTTGAAACAACATGAAAGGAAATGGAACTGTTAGAAAGCCATGGAAATTCTGATCAAGACAATGATTTCAGGAACCTGACATTAGGAAAAAGTTAAGATTTACTTCCTTTACTCACTGCTCTTTGGTGACAGAGATCAACAGAGGATTTATATCGTCCTTTAAATAGAGCCATCAGCTCAAGAGTGGGAATTCAACCCATGTCAAGCTAACAGCCATGTTTGTTTATATGTTTGAGACAGCATCACACAAAGTTGGGCAGGAAGGCTCTGAACTTGTCCTGTATCGCAGGGAGGCCTTGAAATTGTGACTCTCCTCATCAGTCTCAATTCTAATTCCAGTCTGCCAAGCCTGGCTCCATAAATTCTTAAATGGCAATACCCATGTTCCACAGGAACAAAGGGAACTTAAGGATAATAAGACTACAGGCATTAACGAGCAGGGAAACTTCAGAAAGACAACACCATAATTGCAGATCATTGTTTAAGATATCAGTGATGCCTTGTGGAGGAAGAAAAGGCAGTCTATGGGCAACATCAAATAAAAGAGATTCAAGAAGTCAAATGAGGCATTGGAGAGAAGTTCCACTAAAGGATGCTTTAAAATAAGGCCACAAAAGTGCTGACTTTCAGAAACTAACACAAGTGGGAAAAGCTGACACTGATGACATGAGATTGTCCCTTTTAACTTTTTTCCAGGGAAGGAACCTGGGACTGTTTTTTTATGTTTCACATTCTGCTTCTAAGTGTCAATATGCACATTATATACCTCATCAAAAAGGCATTGAAGCCATGAATCAGAGCAAACTGAAGGTCTTCTATAAACAGACTGCTGACCTCTATAAGATTCTGTACATCCAGGTGGAAAAACTGAGTTTATATTTTATGGCACATTTTCAGTGACACTGATGCTCCACATAACAGGCTTCAGGAACTTTCAGGTAAGAAATATAGAAAATATAACCAGCTATTTTGAGACATTTTTACTACAGAAGAATTCAGGAAGTAGTCACACAAAAGACTACACCTTTTCATCATTGCCACATGGAACCTTCTCTAAAATTGACCACATAGGTGGCAGCAAAGCAAACCTCCACAGTTACAAAAGAATTGAAATAACCCCCTGTATCTTGTCAGATCATCATGCTTTAAAGCTAGAATTCAACAGCAATACCAATTGCAGAAAACCTACAAACTCATGGAAATTGAATAACACCCATTTGCACCATTCCTGGGTTGAGGAAGAAACAAAAAAAAAGAAATTAAAGACTTCCTAGAATTTAATGAGAATGTAGACACAACATACCCAAACTTATGGGACACTCTGAAAGCAGTGCTAAGAGGAAAGTTCATAGCACTAAGTGCCCACATGAAGAAACTGGAGTCACACTAGAGAATTGACAGAACAACTGAAAGCTTTAGAGCAAAAAGAAGCAAACTCACCAAGGAGGAGTAGACACCAGGAAATAATTAAACTGAGGGCTGAAATCAAAAGTAGAAACTAGGAAAACATTACATAGAATCAATGAAACAAAGAGTTGGTTCTTTGAGAAAACCAACAAGATAGAGAAACCTCTATCCAAACTAACCAAAAGGCAGAGAGAGAGAGCATGCTAATTAACAAAATCAGAAATGAAAATGGGGATATAACAATGAACACTGAGGAAATCCAGAGAATCTTCAGGTCATACTATGAAAACCTGTACTCCACAAAATTTGAAAATCTAAAGGAAATGGACAGTTTTCTGGGTAGATATCACTTACCAAAATTAAACCAAGAACAGATAAGTAGTTTAAATCGACCTATAACCCCTAATGAAACAGAAGCAGTCATCAAAAGCCTCCCAACCAAAAAAAGTCCAAGGCCAGATGGCTTCACTGCAGAATTCTACCAGAAAGTCAAACAAGAGCTAATTCCAGTACTCCTCAAACTGTTCCGAACAATAGAAGCAGATGGGATATTGCCAAACTCTTTCTACGAGGCTACAATCACTTTGATATCCAAGCCACACAAAGATATGACTAAAAAAGAAAACTATAGACCGATATCCCCTCATGAACATTGATGCTAAAATACTCAATAAAATATTGGCCAACCAAATCCAAGAACATATCAGAAAAATCATCCACCATGATCAAGTAGGCTTCATCCCAGGGATGCAAGGATGGTTCAACATACGAAAATCCATCAATGTAATCCACTATATAAACAAACTGAAAAAGAAAAACCACATGATCATCTCACTAGATGCTGAAAAAGCCTTTGACAAAATCCAACATCCCTTCATGATAAAGATCTTGGAGATAACAGGAATAACAGGAACATATCTAAACATGATAAACGCAATATACACCAAACCAATAGCCAACTTCAAAGTAAATGGAGAGAAACTCAAAGCGTTTCCTCTAAAATCAGGAACAAGACAAGGCTGTCCACTCTCTCCATATCTCTTCAATATTGTACTTGAAGTTCTGGCTATAGCAATAAGACAAGAAAAGGGGATCAAAGGGATACAAATTGGAAAGGATGAAGTAAAACTTTCACTATTTGCAGACGACATGATAGTCTACATTAGTGACCCGAAAAACTCTACCAGGGAACTCCTACGGCTGATAAACACCTTCAGCAAGGTAGCAGGATACAAAATTAACTCAAAAAAATCAGTAGCCCTACTATATACAGATGATAAATCCAATGAGAAAGAAATCAGGGAAACATCACCTTTCACAATATCCACAAGCAACATAAAATATCTTGGGGTAACACTAACCAAAAAAGTGAAAGATCTGTACAATAAGAACTTTGAGACTTTAAAGAAAGAAATTAAAGAAGATACCAGAAAATGGAAAGATCTCCCATGCTCTTGGATAGGTAGAATTAACATAGTAAAAATGGCAATCCTGCCAAAAGCAATCTACAGATTCAATGCAATCCCCATCAAAATCCCAACACAGTTTTTCACAGACATTGAAAGAACAATACTCAACTTTATATGGAAAAATAAAAAGCCCAGGATAGCCAAAACAACTCTTTACAATAAAGGATCTTCTGGAGGCATCACCATCCCCGACTTCAAGCTCTACTATAGAGCCATAGTTCTGAAAACAGCTTGGTATTGGCACAAAAATAGACTGATAGACCAATGGAATCGAATTGAAAACCCTGATATTGACCCACGCACCTATGGATACCTTATTTTTGACAAAGTTGCTAAATCTATACAATGGAAAAAAGATAGCATCTTCAACAAATGGTGTTGATACAATTGGATTCAGACATGCAGAAAATTTCAGATAGATCCATACCTGTCACCATGCACAAAACTTAAGTGCAAATGGATCAAAGATCTCACCATAAAGCCAGCCACACTGAATCTTCTAGAAGAGAAAGTAGGAATTACCCTTGAACAAATTGGCACAGGAGACCACTTCCTGAACATTACGCCAGTAGCACAGACACTGAGGTCTGCAATTAATAAATGGGACCTCCTGAAACTGAGAAGCTTCTGCAAGGCAAAGGAAACAGTCTGTAGGACAAAATGACCACCCATAGAATGGGAAAAGATCTTCACCGATCCCACATATGACAGAGGACTGATTTCCAAAATATACAATGAACTCAAGAAGCTAGCCACCAAAACACCAAACAATGAAATTAAAAAGTGGGGTGCAGAACTAAATAGAGAATTATCAACAGAGGAATCTGAAATGGCTGAAAGACACTTAACAAAGTGCTCAAAATCATTGGCCATCAGAGAAATGCAACTCAAAACAACTCTGAGATACCACCTCACACCTGTCAGAACATACCAATGACAATCTATGCTGGAGAGGATGTGGAGAAAAAGGAACACTCCTCCATTGAAGGTGGGAGTGCGGAACTTGTAAGAACACTCTGGAAATCAGTATGGCTGTTGTTCAGAAAAATGGCAATCAGTCTACCTCAAGATCCAGCCATTCCTCTTTTGGGTATATACCCAAATAGTGCATGTTCATACAACAAGGACATATGTTCAACCATGTTCATAGCAGCATTGTTTGTGATGCCAGAACCTGGAAACAACCTAGATGCCCCTCAACTGAAGAATGGACTGAGAAAATGTGGTACATTTTTACAATGGAGTACTACTCAGCAGAAAAAAAGCAATGGAATCTTGAAGGCAGGCAAATGGTTGGAACTAGAAGAAACCATCCTGAGTGAGGTAACAAACATGGTATGTACTCACTCATATATGAATTTTAGACATAGAGCAAAGGATTACCAGCCTATAATCCTCTTCACCAAAGAAACTAGGAAAATATGAAGGACTCTAAGGGATAAATGGTCCCCAGGAATGGAAGTGGCATGAACTCCTGAACTAATTGGTAGCATGAGGGTAGGGGAGAGGTAGCAGACACAATAAGAACAAGAGAAGAGGAATAGAGGAGAGGAAATGGAGGAGCAGAAATATTGAGTTGGGGGGAGAATAGAGGAGAGAGAGCAGGATGAGAGATACCATATCAGAGGGAGCCACTATAGGTCTGAGAAGAGATCTGGAACTAGGGAGATCTCCAGAGACCTACAAGGATGACACGATCTGACAATGCAGGTCATGGTGGAGAGGATAACCCAAAAGCCTTTCCCCTAAAATGAGATTAATGACTTCTCTTTATGCCATCCTAGAGCCCTCATCCAGTGGCTGATGGAAGCAGAGACAGACATCCAGAGATATAAACTCAGCTGAAATCTGGAATTTAGTTGAAGAGAGGGAGGAATGAAGAGCGAAGGGGTCTGTACCAGGTTGAAGAAACCCACAGGAACAGTTGGCCTGAACAAGGGAGAGCACATCGACCCCAGATCCTATCTGGGAGGCCAGGACAAGACTGATCCAGACCCCTGAACATGGATGTCAATAAGGAGGCCTCTGCACTCCTGGGAGCCTCTGGTAGTGGATTAGTATTTTTCCCTGGTGCAAGAAGGGACTTTGAGAGCCCATCCCACATGAAGGGATACACTCTGGCCCTGGACACATGGGGAAGGGCCCAGGCCCAGTACAGGAAGACTTGGAGGACACTGTTGAGGGCCCTACCATGCCTGGGGAGTGGTGGATGGAGGGGGTGGGGGGTAGGTTAGGGGTGGGGAAGGAGGGAAGGAGGTGAGGGTAGGGAGAGGAAGAAGGGATTTACATGTGAAACAAGCTTGTTCCCTAACTTGAACTAATAAATAAATAAATAAAAATTAAGCAAAGACGTCAACAAAGTGAGAGACCCGTAGTAAATTAAGAGATTGAAATAGCAATAAAAATAATCTTCTAACAAAAAAATGTCTAGGGATAGATGGATTCATGGCAGAATTCTACCAAACTTTCAATGAAGGTCTACAGCCAATCCTTCTCAAATTATTAAAAAAGAAAATTGGAAACAGAGGAAATCTTCAAAGACAATACTACTGTGTTAGTTAGCTTTCTATTGCTGTGACCAAACACAATGACCAAAGGCAAAAACCTGGAAGCAGGAACTGACGATAAGGCCATAGATGAGTGCTGCTTCTCAGCTTGTTCCTCATAGCTTTCTCACACTGTATTTTATTTATTTATTTATTTATTTATTTATTTATTTATTTATTTGGTTTTTCGAGGCACGATTTCTCTGTGTAGCTTTGGAGCCTATCCTGGCATTCGCTCTGGAGACCAGGCTGGCCTCGATCTCACAGAGATCCACCCTCTTCTGCTGGAATTAATGGCATGCACCACCAACGCCTGGCTTGTTTTGCTTTTGTATTTTGAGGCAGGGTTTCTCTGTGGCTTTGGAGTCTGTCTTGGAACTAGCTCTGTAGATCAGGCTAGTTTTTAACTCACAAAGATTCCCCCTGGCTCTGCCTCCCAAATGCTGGAATTAAAGTCATGTGCCAGCACCCTAGGTTTTTGTTGTTTTGTTTTTCGAGAATTTCTCTGTGGCTTTGGAGCCTATCCTGGCACTCGCTCTGGAGACCAGGCTGGCCTGGAACTCACAGAGATCCACCTGGCTCTGCCTACCAAGTGCTGGGATTAAAGGCTTGCGCCAGCAATGCCCGACTTGTTTTGTTTTTAAATAGAACACAGGACTGCCAGCCCAGGGGTGGGACCACTTAAAATGGGCTTGGGGCCTCCCTCATCAATGACTACTTACAAAAATGCCTTACAGGTCTGCCTATAGCCTTATCTTATGTAGGCATTTTTTCAACTGGGGTTGTTACCTTCTCTCAGATAATGCTAGCTTCTGTCAAGTTGTTATAAAAACCAGTCAGTGCAATCAGTATAATACCCAAGAGGTTTTTTGATGCCTTCATGGTAGAAGTTCCCTGAGAGAGTGGAACAGGAAGGAATAAACTTCAACATAAAAAAGGCTATGCATGAAAACCCACAGATAACATCTTCTTAAACAGAAAAAAACTCGAATGGCTCCCATTAAAATCAGAAATAAGACAGATCTATTCATTATCTTAACTCCTTTTCAATATGTATTTAAAGCACGAGCTGTAACAATAGGCAGGAAAAGGAAATTAAGGGGGCACATTAGAAAAGATAGATCAAACTATCCCTATTTACAAATATACATTATACTCAAGAGATTCCCAAAATTCCATCAGAAAACCTCTAGACATTGTCAGTAATTTCAATTGAGTGGTAGGATACTGAATAAACATACAAAAATCAACACCACCAACAAACGCACAGAGAAAGAGGTAATGGAGATACTCTCGTTTACAATAGAGTAACTCAAAGAAAACTAGGAATAAAACTAACCAAGAAGGTGAAAGACCTCTACAATGAAAACTTTTAATTTTCTGAAGAGACTGTGAAAGATAGTAGAGAATGGAAAGATATCCTGTGCTCGAGGATTAGTAGAACATATTTAATGCCAAATTTTGGTACTACTGAACAGAAAGCTATTTGATAGATTCAAGGAAATCACAATGAAATCCCATCTCATTCTTTACAGAAATGGGGGTGGTGTGGGGATCCTATAATATGTTTTGAACCCAAAAGACCCAAGAATAGTCAAAGAACTCCTGAGCAAAAAACTCAATACTGGAGTGATTACCACTCCAGACTTCAAGATATATTACAAAGAAATAGTAATAAGAATGGCATGGTACTGACACAAGAACAGACATATGAAGACAAATAGAAAAAAAAAAAAAGAGAAGACCCAAACATAAGTGCACACAACTGCAACCACCTAATATTTGACAAAGATGCCCAAAACACACAGGAGAAAAGAAAACATTTTTTAATAAATGGTGCTGGGAAAACTGGATACCCACAAACTGGAATGAACTTATACCCATTAACCATCATCTTGCACAGAAACAGGCTCTAAGTCAATTATAGACCTAAACATGAAACCTGAAACACCACAGATATAGAAGAAAACATATGTGGTTCCCTATACGATACAGGTGTAAGAAATCATTAAATGACTTTGCAGATTGTATTTATTTATATATTTAGGCACATGTATATAAATGTAACAGTTACAAAGAAAAAGAAAACATTACTTGAGAGGGAGCAAGGTGGTAGGCAGTAGACAAGAGGGATGGGAGGAAGAATATGGAAGGGGAAATGATTTAATTATATTTTAATAAAAATTGCTGTTTTTAATCAAATACCTAAAACCCTAATAATAAAGGAACATTAATTAAACCCGTTTTTGCTTTTTGCTCTCCAAAGATACTTCTAAACATTAAAGAACAAACTACCAATCCCAAATCCAACACTGAGTTATGATGTGTTAACAGATGCCACAATTAAGTCAGAAAATTGAATACAAACTTTCATTTCACTCCAAGTAAGTAACGGTTTTGTAGGAGAATTATTTTTGTTCTGAGCTAAGATTTATGTTCTGCTAATCAGCATTCATTAAGTTAAACACTCACAGGTACTGCAGTGCTGGCTGATACTAGGAACATCAACATGATACTAGCAACATCAACAAGTTTATGGCAAGAGTTTACAGATTGGGGAAAGGGAGTTTTATAATAATTCGACTACAATGAAAAGCAGAATGCAAACTTTACCCCATGAAAGTATGTAGATGAATACAATGAGAATTAAGTTTATCTAAAAATAGAGAGCAGGTATAGAAATGGGATGAGGGAGCTACAATGAAGTTGAGATTCCTAGTAGGTAAACTGCAGGACTTGTCTGCTTCTGTGACAAGCAGAAATTTCTATGCTAAGAACAACATATTTTGAAGGTACCATCAAGCAATCAAAAGACACTATTCTGCATACTTGTGCAATAGTTCTCATTCAGGAAATTCCTCTGGTAATCCCAGAGCTTTCTGCACTTTGGGTTTTTCAAAGCATTAAGATGATGGATAATGATGTTAATGTGCTGATTTATATTCTTATTCATCAGAGGCATGAGAAGCCATCTATCTTCTCACTTTTTGTCTCATGATAGCCACCTTAAAAAGTCAAGAAAGCTAAGAAAAGGTCAAGTAGCAGACTAAAAGGGAAAGGGCAGAGGGATGAACTCAGCTACTGTGTCAAAAGGGTTAGATAAGGTAGTCATCAATCTCATTATAGGGGTGATAGTAGCAGTAGCACATTCAGATATGAGAATACATTTATTCCAAATAAGGCTAAAGAGTCATTCATGATGGCAAAATAGTCCCAATACTTGGACTATTTTCACACTGACTGAAGTGACAAGAAGGCTAATACAGAATAAGTTTGTTGACAGAGAAACAGATATGATTCTCCTTTCATGGCTCAGTTGTTCTATCTTAAGTTTTCTGTAATTAATTTCCTACATTTGGGAAGTTGCAGACAGTCCTGCACTGGAAAGACATGGAGAAACATGTGGCACACGAGGGAAGACAGCAGTGTCAGGGACACAACTTGCCACAAACCACAAGAAGGGTTTGAGATGATAGGGGAGTTAAGATATAGGATTCAACTTGAAGGATCAGTAGAGTTTAGTCACTGAAACATGGGGTAGGATGAGGAGAAAGGGCAATTTAGGTTGATTCACAAAACAAAGGTGAAATGACAGGTACAAAACCAATATAACAAGTACAAACACAACTAGAGGATGATAGAACAGCAAGTTGAGACCACAGAAGATGCTAGATTGTACTGTCACAAATCCTCCTTGCCAGGATGAGCAAATCTTGGTACCTGCTGTGGTTTATTTATAGATTTGGTCACATAAAGGTATGTATGCTATTTGCTTGGCCCCCAGAATGAAAGTACAGAGGTGTCAACCTTTAAAAGTTGGAGTGTTGCAACTAAGATCCTAAGCAATATTGAAGAGGCTATCCTAAATGCCCTTGCCCTATAATGAGATTGATGACTACCTTATATGCCATCCTAGAACCTTCATCCAGTAGTTGATGGTAGCAGAAGCAGAGACCCACAGCTAAACAATGAATCGAATTTCTGAAATTCAGTTGCAGAGAGCGAGGAGTGATGAGCAAAGGGGTCAAGACCAGACTGGGAAACACACAGGAACAGCTGACCTGAACAAAGGGGAGCTCATGGACTCCAGACTAACAACTCAGGAACCAGCATAGGAAGAACCAGACCCCCTGAATGTGGGTGTCAGTTAGGAAACCTATTTATCCCTTTATCACAGCAACAGAAACCCTAACCAAGACACCATGGTCCTATTATTAACTTATCAGTCAAAAGGTGTGAATATTTCAATTAAAAGTTGATGATTCTCAGATACTGGACTATATCTTATTACAGGCATGGCCTTTGAATTGAACTTTTCATTTTCCTCTATTTCTTAATGGGATTCTCACAACATTTCAGAATTTTATGAACTGTGAGATCCTCTCTAATGAATTACTACCAGTGAATTACCCAGTCAGATAGAGAAAGGACATATTGGCTCATAAGAAATAATCTGGTCTTCTATGACTCATTTAACTTTTTTTAAAAGATGAAGGCAACCCAGTACATATATCCTGACCTACTCTACTTACTCCTCCATTTCTCTGTGTGCACATGCATATATAAAGCCCATGCAAAAGGATACAAAAGTAAAAACTGCTTCTGTCTACAGATATGTAATATATATTTTAGTATATTATTCTAAACCTGATTATATAGTACTCAATGATAATTATAAGAAAAAAATTCATTGCCAAAAGGCACTAGTCAAAGTCACAAATAAGAAAAGTTCATGTTCTCAAGTTATACATAACAAGGGTAAAGTAACACTTGAAGCTAACTGTTATTCCTGGTATATGAACAGATTTTCAGGCTATTTCAAACCTGTCCTTCCAGCTAGAGTGTAGGAAGCACTTTGGGGAGGGGGGTGTCAGCCTACTAATAAGAAGCTAAGACTTGTGAGAATGGCTGTGACCAACTGAACCTTTCTTTATGATGATATACCCCACAGGATGACTGTGACAATTACTGGGATAATGGAAACACTCTAAAAGAAACGAAACAAAACAAAACATTTGGCTGCAGAGATCACTCAGTGGTCAAGAGCACTGGGTGTTCTTCTAGAGGACCCATAATGATTCCAAATATCCAAATGGCTGCTCATAGTCATCTATATCTCTAGTCACAGGGTAACCAACACCATTTCCTGGCCTCCAATGATACCAGACACATATGTGATGTAGATATATACACACAAGCAAAAACGCATACACATAAAATAAATGAAATAAAATGCATTACAAATATAAACCTTGTCATGCTTTTCTTTATTTGGAGAGAAAAAGGAAATACCATGTCCTAATCTAATTCCTACTGGTGCTATAAACACATTAAGCAAAAGCATTTGGAGAGGAAAGGCTTTACTTCATCTTACAGCTGAAGGAACAAAGGGGAGGAACTCAAGGGAGGAAAATGAAGGTAGGAGCTGGAGAAGCTATGAAGGAATACTGCTTGCTGGCTTGTTCAGCATGTTTTCTTACATAACCCAGACCACCTGTCCAGGGATGGCTCTACCCACAATGAGATGGGTACTACCAACTCAATCTTAATCAAGAAAATAACACACTTCTTTGAAAATAATGTTTGATGGGCTCAATGAATCACCAAAAACATACAGTCTTATAATACTCACCTAAGAAAATATACTTAGGAATATGTGTCTGCAGAAAGAAAGAAAACCGAGTATGTATGTATGTATGTATGTATGTATGTATGTATGTATGTATGTATGCTAACATATAGTCAATAAATCCTTTAAAGAAAGCCAAGAAAAAACAATCAAACAGGTGAAGGAAATGGTTCAATACTTGACAATTAAAACAGAAACAATAAAGAAAATACAAACGGACTGGAGACATGGCTCAGAAGCTAAGAACACTGGCTGTTCTTCCAGAGGTCCTGAGTTCAATTCCCAGTAACCATATGGTGACTCACATCCATCTGTTATGAGATCTGGTGCCCTCCTCTGGTGTGTAGATATACATAGAAGCAGAATGTTGTATATATAATAAATAAAATAAAATAAAGAAAACACAAATTGAGGGAATTCTGGAAATGGAAAATCTGGGGAAGTGAACAGGAATTATAGATGCAAGATCACTAACAGAATACAAGAGATGGAAAACAGAATATCAGGTTCATCAGTTAAAGAAAATGCTGAATCCAATAAATTGTGACACAAAACATCCAGGAAATCTGAAAAGACCAAAGCCAAGAATAATAGGGATAGAAGACGAAGAATTCTAGCTCAAAGGCACAGAAAACATATTCAACAAAATCATAGGACAAAACTTTCCCAACATAGATGGACATGCCTATAAAGGTATACAAAGCTTACAGAACACCAAATAGGCAGGACCAATATTAATCAAAACAGTAAATGATGGGGAATGTACTTATGTTTATCTTATTGATTGTTAAATAAAATACTGTTTGGCCAATGAGACAGCAAGTAGACCGGACTAGGAGTCAAAGACGTTTCTGGGAAATGTAGTAGAGAAGTGTTGATCCAGGCAGGAAGTGATGATAATTAAGACTGAGCTAACAGATGAGGAATCCTAGTCATTGGCCAAGCAGCTTTGAAACTAATACAAGTTTCTGTGTATTCATTTGGGCCTAATTCAGGTGGGCGGCTGGTGTAAAGCTCACACATGGCGGTGGAGCTCAGGCGGCTTTTGGTGGAAAGATTTATAGTAACACAGTAAACACACAGAATAAACAAAGAATTTTAAGAGCTGCAAAGGAAAAAGCCAAGTAACCTATATAAAGACAGATTTGTCACAATTACACCTAATTTCTCAATAGAGACTCTAAAAGCCAGAAGGCCCTGGACAGATGTTTTGCAGACACTAAGGGACCATGGATGCCAGTCTATACTATTATACCTAGTAAAACCTTCAATCAATATAGATGGAGAAAACAAGATATTTAATGACAAAACCAGATTTAAACCTATCCACAAACCCAGCACTACAGAAAGTACTAAGAAGGAAAACTCCACCCATAGGAAGTCAGTTACATCCACGAAAACATAGGCAATAGATAATCTCACAACAGCAAAACCCAAAGAAGAGAAACACACATACTACCACCATCACCACAAAAAAAAAAAAATAAATAAATAACAGGAATTAACAATCACTGATCAATAACATCTCTTAATATCATGGAACAAAATTCACCAGTAAAAAGACACAGGCTAACAGAATGGATATGAAAACAGGATCCATCCTTTCGCTGCATACAAGAAATATTTCTATGTCAATGACAGACATTACATCAGAGTAAAGGGTTGGGAAAAACTTTCCAATCAAATGGATGTAAGAAACAAGCTGGTGTAGCTATCCTAATACCTAACAAAATAGACTTCAAAGTAAAATTATTCAAAAGAGATGGAGAAGGACATTTCATAGTCAAAGGAAAAATCCATCAAGATGAAGTCTCAGTTCTATGCCCCAAATACAAAGGCACCCACATTTGTAAATGTGAAGAATTCAATCATACTGTATGGAGAGATGAAGGTCTTCGTTGGGTGCAGTTATGTTTCTCTGCATAGAAATTTTCATTTAAATATTCCCTGGATGAACACATAATGACATAAGTACTCAATTCAAAGTAACATATGAGAACAGAAGACTAGAACACATCTGTATAGAAGAAAAAGAGTAACTTTACAGTTTTATAATTGCAATTTTAGGGAATTAATCAAGGCCCTCACATGTGCTAGACAAGCATTCTATTAGCACTTCTTCTACCTCATTTATCCACACTGGCCTCAAACTTACTCAGGGGTCCTCTGAACTTGAAACCTATCTGCTTCTACTTTCTGAGTAGTTGGGATTTAAAGGTGTATCTATAATTCTCATATAATAGTATTATTAAATAGTATTTTTAAAATTCTTTTAATTTTTTACTCATTTCAATTTTTTTCTTTCATCATTTCTTGAGGTTCCCCAATTTCTACAATTTTTTGAAGAAAATGCTGCAGTCTTCGTTTTAGCATATCACAGTCTTCCATCATAGAGTAAATACAGTAGTAAAGAAAAGTTAAATGTAACACGAATTAATAAAGACCCAGGGACAGATTCAACCTGAAGATCAGGGAAGCAAGGTAGGCAAGCTACAGAGAGCTCTTACCCCTAAAAAGGCTAGGGCTTTCCTATTCTCAAGATGAATGCCTTATCCTCAATGTGTCTGGAGAATGAATGCCTCAAACTGAGACTTTGCTCCTATCTTATATACCTCCCTAATGCTGGGATTAAAGGCGTGTGACCCAGATACTGAGAGCATCTTTGTGTGAGCTGTTTTTCTTTAAGACTGGATCCATCTTGTGTAAACCTGGGTGGCCATGGACTCACAGATCTGTCTACCTCTTAATCCTAAATTCTAGGATTAAAATGTGTAACAGCACCTTCTAGCTTCTGGCTACTGGGATTAAAGGTATGTGCCTAGCTTCTATGGCTTGTGGCTGACTCTGAATCCTCAGGCAAGCTTTAATAAATCATAAATAATAACAATACAGTTAGAGGAGAATGTGTGGCGATCAGGGCTGTGAAAGCTGAAGAAGATTTAGAGTGAGCTGTCCTTGGAAACATCCCTTTGAAAAAGTGGATAGGCTTTTGTCTATCAGTTGAAATATCTCCTGCCAATTGATTGTACATGCACAGTAGGTGACAGAGTATCTTTGACTGTTGATCAGTTATCATACATACTTCAGGACAGATAGGATAAACAAAAACACAGTGGGACTAGAAATGAAGGTGAGGGTAGGCATCTATCTTAGGCTCATTTACTTTCTTTGTTGACATTTACTTTTTCTATAAGAATTCTGTTAAGAAAAATGAAGGCTGATGGCCCCTTGAACAAAAACACTTGTCACAAGAGTCTGGTGAATAGAGTTTGATTCCCAGAACATATTAAGTGTAGGTAATTATTTCCACTGGGCAGATGGCAATGAATAGATAACTTCTGTGGTATTAGTGTTATAGCAATAAATATGTTTAACAGCACACAACCTAAATCTGTTATACTCTAACTCAGAAATTGAAAATTTACAATTCAGGCCCATGGAGTTTTACGACATTAAAATAAAAACCACCACCACCACCACCAACACAAGTCTTCCTTGCTCTGAGATTCAAATGCATTAGAGAAGAATGACTTTATACATTAAAGACAATGAAAGAAAATTAAGGAAAACATAAGCTCCTCCACAGTGTGTTCTTGTCACCCCAAGAATGGCCATCACTGAGGCCATGGGAAGCACTGCTTCCTATAACTACCAAGACCACCCTGCCAGGCCTACTTATTGGGAGCCAAAGATTTCAGGGCTTGGCATGAGATCCTAGGCGATTCTTGGCAAGCCACATGGTTGTATGTTAAACTTTACGTAGCAGTTCATTAGAACCTCAGCTCAAGAAAAGAAACAACTTGACCCAGTCTTCCACCCACAGGCTCAGTCACCTAGGCAACCCTTCCTGGACCTCTTACTCATAAACTCTTTACCCTGCCAAACATCCTCCTTGTGGCTTCCTAACATCCTGCCTATAGTAACACCTGGTGCATAAACAACCCATTCTACCCCTCCCCATATCCTGCTCTACTGACTATATAAGCTACCCTGAGAAAAATAAAGTTTGCCACTTGATCAGAATCCTGTCTTGTGGTCATTCTCTCTGCATCTCTTGTCCCCAATTCCCTATCCCCGACTCTCTTGCCCCAGGTCCTGTGGGTTGGTTGGGACACCTACTGAGAGAGAAACAAGAGAAGGGACAATGAAAATTTAAATATCCCATAGTCCTATAGAAGATGGGGGGGGGAGGTTTGCCTCCTCAGGTGTTGCATACACTGCCATCCTCAGGCAGAACTAATGTCATCCTAAGGACACAGAGCCGCTGGCAGGGTCAGTCACTATGACTTCAAATTTCACAATGTAAAAGTCAGTTTACTCAATAAATCACTTCCCCCTTACATTCCTTACATAGCCTCATTTAGGTTTTTGTAAGAAGGAAACAAAAAGTCAAGAATAAAATTCTAGAATAAGAATTTTAGAAACAAAATGGTTCTTTATTCCAAAGATGAAGGAACTGAGGCCTGAAAGTATAAAGGTCTGTTCTTTGTCAAACAAATCAACTGCCAAGGATGCCCAAACACAAGCATACATTCTCCTCTGCTGCACTACCCACAAAGTATCATGCTTACTCTCTCCTGACCCTGCTGATGAGACTCTTGCCCCACTTTCCGTCCTGTTTCCTAGTTAAGTTGTATAAGTATACCCATCTCTCTTTATCTGAATACTACCATTCTCTCCCCCACTGTGCAGTAACTACTCATCATTGAATAATTAAATACGATCCCTTTAGTGTCATCTAAGCCTGATCCCTCATATTAGAGTATACTCCTTAGCAAAGAACCTCAAGGCAATACAAGTATAATTAATCATTCGTTTAATGTATGATCACTCGTAGACTTTTGGGAGCCTCAGACACTGTAGCCCATTCTTTTTTTTTGGGGGGGGGGAGTGGGCAATCCTCCATTTTCTTTTTTCTTTAAATTAGTGCTCATATTTTCATATCCACCCCCCTATTCTTCCATGTCCCCCACCCAACCCATCCCCCAACTCCTCCTCTAGGATAGTGAGGCCCTCCACCAGGGACCTTCAAAATCTGTCATATTGTTTGGGGGAGGGCTTAGGATGTCCTCCTTGCTGCAATAGTATCCCTCCATAGGGAATGGGTCGAGCCCATTCTTGTTCATGATTATATGCCTTTATATGTAATAGGTCAAAACCTATGCATATATTAAATACTTATAATTATATAGTATTTATTGCATGTTAATTCTGCTTTGAGAGTGTTATATAAGCTATTCATATCACCCTAGTCCAAATTCTATGAATAGGCATTTACTATCCTTCCTTTCTGTCATCGAAGAAACAGATATGAAGTAGTTTAAGGACTTCATTAAAAATAAGTTATTTATATAAAAATGTGATGGGTTCTCTGATGCAAAATTCCCAGTTTTTCTTGGTCTTCCTATGAGCAGCTACACTGACAACACACAGGAACCCAAAATTTGTATATCGTCTCTGTGAAAGTAATAAAGGAACAGCTAAAGAGACTTCCTTTTGCTATTGTGGTGATAGCCACAGCCAAGAAGGGCAAGCTAGAGCTAAGAAAGATTTGTCTAGCAGTGGTAATGCAATAAAATAAAAGTCACACCAAAGAAATTATGGCGTGTTTACTACGAGCATAATGTAGAGATCACAGTAAATAATAAAGGTGAAATGAAATGTTCCAGTATCACAGGTCGAGCTAAAAAGCAGTGTGCTGACTTGTGGCTAAGAATTATGTACAATGAAGCAAGTATTATACTTTTTTCCAGTGTATTTGCAAAATATAATTCCCTTTATTACAAAAAGTATATGTAACACAACAGTGGGCAACAGTATAATACTATCTTTGTCATTAAAGTAGGTAAGAAACATGGTTATGGTGCTACTACACACATATAATTCTACCACTCTGGGAACTAGGGCCACGCAGGGAATTCCAAGCTGGAAAGTAGCTGAGTCTTTTTGGACATTACTACTCTAAGACCATTCAGGTAACTTTTGCCATTCCTTAACAGAAGGACTCATGTCAACTGCTTTTACATAGAAACCAATAAAATACTTTAACAGGGACAGCAACTACTTTAGTAAGTTATGTCATGATTGCATATTGAGCTGAGGCTGGAGGTATGTAGCTGTACTCCCAGCAGCTAAAAAGCTGAGGCAGTAGGATTGCAAGTTCAAGGATAGCCTCAGCTACAAACTGAAATCCTATTTCAGTAAGAAGTGAAACATTAGCCAGGCACAGTGGTACATTCTTGTAACCTTAGCATTTAAGCGGCTGAGGCAAGAGAACTGCTATGAGTTTCAAGCCAGTACCAGTTACAAAGAGTATTCCAGGACACCTAGTACTTTATAGTAAAACCATGAAAACATCCACAAAACCCACCACATACACACTAGTAAAATATTGTCAAAAAATAAAAAAGGGTAAACTTTGAAAAGAAACCTACCATAAACAATGTGCCTGTATAAAGTGTTTAGCTTAAAAGGCTAACAAATGACTAAAATATTTTAAATTAACAATAAAAATAGAATGCTTTAAAAATAAATCTAGTGTTATCATTGTTATTTATTTAATCACATGAAGAATATCGGACACACCTGTGACATCCGCAAGGAAAGTGAACAGGAATGACTACTTAAGGATGAAAATTAAAAATCTTCTTTTCCATTTGTTGTCTCTTTTTATGAAAGTACCCACTAATTTGGGTAGACCTATGGGAAGACCTACTCAAGTAAAGAAATTTTCTTATATCTTATATCCTTCACAAAGCTATCTATACAAATAATTATACACAGGTGTTTCCAAAAGCTGTAGGTAGAACATTTGAATACATACAAATCTAGCAAATAATATTATTAACAGCAACCTGCCTCATTTCTGGATTTTTGTATCATTGAAAGACTGCTGATAATAGTAACTTAAAAAATAAACACATGGTTTTGTATTTAGAGCTCAGGAGTGTCCTTTAGTTGTTCTTTAATTCTCATGTAGTTACTAGATGTTGGTCCTGACTTATACAGGAACACTAACTTGCTACACAGGAAAGTGATGCCTTTTTACATGGTTAAATGACCAAAAATATTTTGTTTGTCTTCATCATTTTGAATATATCAATGGATCACAAGCTATTTTTTCTTTTCTTTTTAAATTTTTGAGATCACTTGTGTTAGTGCAAGCCAGTTTACAACACATACAAAAGTCAACTGTGGGCAGGGTTCTGATGAAGCACTTGCTAGAAACTGGTAGGAGCACTTGGTGCAAGAAAGACTCAGCCTAGTACCTATTGCTACATAAGACATGACCAATTTACTATACTTTTTCTTTACTCTATTTTTTAAAGATGAAATCAATTTCATTAGGGTTGATTACAAAGTAGTGGATGAGGAGGTAAAGAAGCACAAGCAGGTTACCAGTGACTGCATCATTGCATTTTAAATGTCTCTTCCTCTCCTAACATCCATGAACTGATTATAATATTTAGGGAGGTATGGGGCCTTACAAAGCCATTCTGCCTCCACAGTCCCCATTTGTGGAAGTTATCACAGCTGCTGGTAGTTTAAGGACCTAGAGAACATGTTGAACATCCCATGCCTGGAATACTATTGAAACTATATTTTGCCTGGCCAGTCAGTAGTGCTGTGTCTGGGGTCCACAACTGAGTAAAGCTGTTGATAACAATTCTGTCCGAATAAGTACATCAGGTACTGAGCCCCTAAAGCAACACAGACAACTTGCCACTGGTCATGGTTAGAATCATCTGGCATTGTGAGGCTAAGCAGCAAGGAGGAATGCTTCCACTCAACTCTAGCTTGATTTCTCTGTGTTCTGTCACTAGGACATGTTCTCTTTAATAATGCAATTTTACCATCTAATTATGGTTGGCAATAAAGAGCAGTGAGTGTCAATTGCCTGTATTGTTTTAGAGGGCTTGGAGATCCAACAATCCCATACTGATCAAATGAATAGAATGAATGGCACACAAATGCTTCATAAACATTATCTCCTCCGGTATGAAAATGAGTGCCTTATGCCGGTGGAGTGTACAGAGGTATGTGTGAATTAAAGGAGAAACCCTCAAAGAGCTCAAACTGTTGGTTATCTGATGACACTGTAATTATTTTAAGCCAGAAACAAATAAACATTTGTTGTGTGTTTTATTCATTCAACACACATATTAGTCATGTGTACAATCATACAAACCAAAGTGCTTTATAATTTTAGCGAATTTTTCTTAGCATTCATGGGGTATTTAACTTCTACACACATAGATAACATAAGATATTAAATCAAATTGTAAATAATAATTGTAGCATATGTCTTATAAAACTATCTTGCATTATCAACAAGTATAAAAATTAAAGAGCTATAAAAAATTACTTAGGACTATTTTTAAAAAGCAGTTTAAGGATAACTACTCTCTAGTCTGTAATTTGGTAGTCTAGTCTATCAACCAAGGTATTTCTTCCTAAGAATGTCCAAAAGGAAAATCTCACTGTGTCTCAAATAGTAGTGATTCGGTATAGTAAGAAAAATTGGCAGTATCCATCTGATCAAGTGCTGGCATACTGTAATGCACACGATCTCCTCAACAACTAATTATCTGTTAAAAAATATCCAAAGTGATAAGGCTAAGAAATACTGACATAGAATAAAAGAAACTAAAGGTTAAGAACTGTGGTTTAGCTGCAACACTCAAGAGAGAGAGCAGGTTCTGTATCTCACCTGTGCAACACAGTAGAGCAGCACTGGTGGCACAGGTGTGCATGGGAGTGGTAAGCGTTGGTGAGCTATCCCTACTACTTGTCTGTTGTCTGTCACATGGATGTAGAGGCAGATGAGAGATGCCCCGCTCTTACACTTCACCCCTTACCACCCATAGCACTCACTGAGGAAAGTGGGCCCTGCTCCTTGCCTAGGCAGCACAGTAGAACTGGCCCTGCTGTCAGACAAGTGAGAGACTCAGTCCCAACTTTGCAAGGGAGGGCTGTCCCCATTACTCATCTAACATGTGGCAGCATGGGCAGAAGAGAGATGCCCTTCTTCAGTCCCCACCCATTGACACCTGGGACAGGTGGAGGAGCTGGCCCTGGTGTCATGGGAGCAGACGGGATATCCCTGCCCTCCACCAGCCACAGCACTCAGGAGAGTGGACCCTGTACATAACCTGGAAAAATCGGAGAGTACACCCTGAGGTCCTTAAGGCAGGAGAACTGGCCCTGGCCATTTTAAAGCAACAAAGGCTGAATTAGCCAGGGCAGTAGAAGAGATCTTACCCTGATGGTGAGGACAGGGGAGAACTGGCAGTATACTCAACCCTGCAGCTTCCTAGGCCCAGAACCAGGGTTATGACTTGGCCAGCCACAATATCCACACCCCCACCCCCACCCCCACCCCCAATATATGAACTGCTAGAGCATATGAAGGGGCCTGACCTGCAGACCCAAAGCTGCAGCATGTCCACAACACAGTGCAACAACAGGATATCCAAGAGTCCCAGTGAGGGCCCAGCACCTACAATATAGTAGAACCCAGAAGCCTTGAACCAGACTCTGCAATGAACACTAACAAGTAAAGAAATAGGGCCAAAAAGGGTTTGCTGTGTAACTCACTGTTTACACTACAGCTTTTATGATGAGATTTTAATTTTCCACCTTTCCCCATCCTTCTTTTTTGTCTCTTAAATTTTGTTTTATTTGGGAAGGGGGCAAGGGCAAATGATGGATGGGAAAATGAATGGGATCAAGATACATGATGTGAAGGACACATAGAATAAAAAGAAAGCAAAAAAAGAAAAAGAGAACCATGATTTATTTAAAAAAGCACACACTATTTGCAAAACAGTGCTAATTTGTGAACTAAACTAGCATCTATTTCCCATCTATATGAACAGGAAGAAGGGTGGGTGGGAGCAGGAACTCTTGCTCTTAAATACTGAGTGCCACTTATATAGCCCTGCTTTTAAATCTCAACCATACTACTGATATTAGCTAACTGCAGATCACATTATTTCCTCTTTTTATACTAAAAACACTTGGTAGTATTGTGATGGGAAACAGTATTCACTTACCCTTCTAAGAACAAGAACAGTAGACTAAATTTCTAAGAAAGGGACTCTTAGTGAGAAGAAAGCTGTAAGAAAAAAGCATCTGCTTCAATGATAATGCTTGAAATGTTCCATGTGGAAAAATTATGAGTTAATAATGACAGAGACTGAAGAAATTCTAGGGAACTCTGACAGCATATTAAGTGGGTGTGTTTAACTTACAGAGGATGCCTTATTAAATATAAAACATAGAGACCAAAACTAATTCTGTGTGTCACAAAAATGACAAAATACCCTTCACAAGGCAAACCAATGAGGAGACTTTTATGAAAGTTTCTGAATAGGTTAGAAGGTAACAGGTCAGAGTTTGACATGTTAAGCATCTATCTAGTCTCTACTTGTGAGTAACAAAACCCTGTAATAATAAAAATAGCTTCTACATTTCTCAGCAAAGTTTTTCTTGGCAAAGAGATGGTAAAATTTTGTAGGATTATTATGCCAACAGAAACCCAAGAGAGTAAAGAGAGAACAGGAGGTAATTTCAATAGAGCTGAACAGTCTGGGACATTACTGAACAATCTCAGAGAAATTAATTTTTAAAAGTTCATATCAATCCAGGAAATATAGTAATCCCTTTCCCATATTTCAAATAGAAAATGATGGCAGTTATGAAGACTTAGAATACACTGGGAAAGAATTTGAGGATTTTACATTTAGGATAGAGGGAAATATATGTAGAATAAAACGAAGCTATTAGATACATTATCTTTGAAACATGATAAACAATTTCAGAACTTGAAATTAACATTAATGTATGAAGTAAAAAAAGTCTTAACCACTCACCAATTTTAACCTCTGTAAAGGTATTCTCCCTACATCTATTTGTGTTCTTTCTGGGACATTAGTGAATCGGACTTCTGGGACTGCAACAGCACATATGACATGGGCCCACCTACAGGAAAGGAGACAGTAAATATAAACAAGTTCCCTGAACTTAAAGACGTCAATTAGGTGGTGACAATCTGGCACACAGAAGAATGAAGCCAAAAACTTAATCTCACTGCAAGTTGTGGATTTTAAACCTCTTCAGTGACAACAAGATATATTTAGCACACCTGCCTAACTCTTTAACATCAATAACTAGTAAAGGGAGCAGGAGAGATGGATCAATAGGTTTTGCAATGGACATTAGCAGATTCCAACACCTACATGGCAGCTAACAACTGCCTGAAACTCCAAGACCTGATGTTCTCTTCTGCCTTTCATGAGCTGAATGCCCACTTAGTAACAGACACATGCACAAAATGAACTAGGTAAAGGCAAAGTCCTATAACATGGATATATCGTTTGATACTACATGTGTAATATATTTAGGCTAATATGACAAAAGAATAGTTCAGTTAACAATAAATCAGGTTTTCATATAATAAATGATATATATATCCTTATGTTCTAAGAGAAATTAGTTCAAATATAAATATTTCCTATTAAAACTAGTTAAGTCTTTATATATTTTTCCTCACCTAAGTATTACTGAAAGTAAAAGAATCTATAGCTTAAGAGAAAACTAGCTTGTTTCCTTATCTCCAACTTAAAACATTAGAGCATCCTTTCACATCCTAAATTTGCATGAATTTGTTATTAATATTATTCAATATTTCTTTTTTATCATTTTTTATTTGAATTAGAAACAAAATTGATTTACATGACAATCCCAGTTCCCTTCTCCTTCCCTTCCTCGCCTACCACGCCCCCAAATAAACCCCTACCTATTACATACCCTATTTTCTATTCGACACCTGACTTACTCAACCTTTCTGCTACCTCATGACCTTCTGCTTCTTCCCTTCTCATTTTCATAGCTCGCTTCCCCCCTCTTCCCATGCTCTCAATTTGCTCCAGGGATTGTGACCCTTTCACCTTCTCGAGGGGACAATATTTGTCTCTTTTAGGGTCCTCCTTGTTTACTAGTTTCTCTGGCAGTGTGGACTGTAGGCTGGAAATCCTTTACTCTATGTCTAAAATCCACATTTGAGTGAGTACATATCATGTTTGTCTTTTGTTGAGTGGGGTACCTTGTTCAGAATAGTTGAATAGTTTCTTCAAGTTCCATCCATCTTCCTACAAATTTCAAGATCCCATTTTTCCCCCCGTTGAGTAGTACTCCATTGTGTAAATGTAGTCACATTTTCTTTATCCATTCCTCAGTTGAGGGGCATCTAGGTTTCTGGCTATTACAAATAGTGCTGCTATGAACATGGTTGAACAGATGTCCTTCTTGTATGAATGTGCTTCTTTTGGGTATATGCCTAGGAGTGGAATTGCTGGATCTTGCGGTACACCTATTCCCATTTCCTTGAGGAGTTGCCATACTGATTTCCAAAGTGGCTGTACAAGTTGGCACTCCCACCAGCAGTGGAGGAGTGTTCCCCTTTCTCCACATCCTCTTCAGCATAAACTGTCATTGGTGTTTTTGATTTTAGCCATTCTAATGTAAGACCCCCAGAAGCTCAGGCCTCCAGGATCTCAGCCCAGGACTGCAGTCATCCCAGTCACCAGGTGGATTCGAAAGCTTGATGTAAATAGCATGAGGCATTATTGTTGTTTAACGAGTTAACCATGGTGGATGGCTAGAAAAGACGGCTCAAAGCTTCTACATAGAGAGCTTATAAGGGGAGTGTCTAGGGGTACACACATGCTCAGGATTGGTGTGCCTCCAGGCTTGGAGAGCTTGCCCTGTGTTGATTGGTCAACTGGTTGTTATGGCCCATAGGCCCTCCCAGGGTGGTTGCTATGCTCTGCACTTGTCCCTAAAGCACACACAGAGCCATAAAGCATAGCGCCACCAGCTAACTTCTGATTGGTTTCTTGCCATGAGACAGGCAACTGACCTCCTAGTGACTAAGACAAGGTCACACAAGCACATGTTCAGCTGTTATGGCTGCCGAAATGGGGAGCTGTTCCCTTCACTAACAGGAGTAAGATGGTGTCTCAGAGTTGTTTTGATTTGCATTTCCCTGAGGCTAAGGATGTTGAACACTTTCTCATGTGTCTTTCAGCCATTTTAGATTCTTCTATTGAGAATTGTCTATTTAGTTCTGTACCCCACTTTTTAATTGGATTGTTTGGTGTTTTGGAGACTAGCTTCTTGAGTTCTTTGTATATTTTGAAGATCAGCCCTCTGTCAGATGTGGGGTTGGTGAATATCTTTTCCCATTCTGTGGGCTGCCGTTTTTGTCTTGCTGACTGTGTCCTTTGCCTTACAGAAGCTTCTCAGTTTCAGGAGGTCCCATTTATTAATTGTTAATCTCAGTGTCTGTGCTACTGGTGTAATGTTCAGGAACCGGTCTCCTGTACCGATTAATTCAAGGGCATTTCCCACTTTATCTTCTAATAGGTTCAGTGTGGCTGGGTTTATATTGAGGTCTTTAATCCATTTTGACTTAAGTTTGTGCAGGGTGAAAGGCTTGGGTCTATCTGTAGTCTTCTACATATTTGCATCCAGTTATGCCAGCACCATTTGTTGAAGATGTTCTCTTCGTTTCAGCATGTAAATTTGGATTGTTTGTCAAAAATCAGGTGTTCATAGGGGTGTGGTTAACATCAAGGTTTTCAACTGTATTCCATTGCTCTGGTCTACCTGTCTATTTTTGTGCCAATACCAAGCTGTTTTCAGGACTATAGCTTGAAGTCAGGGATGGTGATGCCTCCAGAAGTTCCTCTATTGTACAGGGTTGTTTTGGCTATCCTGGGTCTTCTGTTTCACCATATAAAGTTGAGAATTGTTCTTTCAAGGTCTGTGAAGAACTGTATTGGGATTTTGATGGGGACTGCATTGAATCTGTAGATTGCTTTTGGTAAGATTGCCATTTTTACTATGTTGATCCTACCTATCCAAGAGCATGGGAGATCTGTCCATTTTCTGGTATCTTCTTTAATTTCTTTCTTTAGAGACTCAAAATTCTTATGGTACAGGTCTTTCACTTTTTTGGTTAGTGTTACTCCAAGGTATTTTATGTTGTTTGTGGCAATTGTAAAGGGTGATGTTTCTCTGACTCCTTTTTCCACCAATGTGTCATTGGTATATAGTAGGGATACAGATTTTTTTTTTTTTTGAGTTAATCTTGTATCCTGCCACTTTCCTGAAGGTGTTTATCAGCTGTAGGAGTTCCCTGGTAGAGTTTTTCCGGTCACTTATGTAGACTATCATATCATCTGCAAATAGTGAGAGTTTGACTTCTTCCTTTCCGATTTGTATTCCCTTGATCTCTTTTTGTTGCCTTATTGCTCTAGCTAGAACTTCAAGGACAATATTGAAGAGGTATGGAGAGAGTGGACAACCTTGTCTTATCCCTGATTTTAGAGGAATTGCATTGAGTTTCTCTCCATTTAATTTGATGTTGGCTGTCGGCTTGCTGTATATTGCTTTTATTATGTTGAGGCATGTTCCTGTTATTCCTGATTTCTCCAAAACCTTTATCATGAAGGGGTGTTGGATTTTGTCAAAGACTTTTTCAGCATCTAGTGAGATGATCTTGTGTTTTCTTTTTTTTCCTCAGTCTGTGTATATGGTGGATTACATTGATAGATTTTTGTATGCTGAACCATCCTTCCCTCCCTGGGAATGAAGCCTACTTGATCATGGTGGATGTTTCTCTGATGTGTTCTTAGATTCGATTTGCCAGTATTTATTGAGAATTTGTGTATCAATGTTCATGAGGAATATTGGTCTGTAGTACTCTTTCTTAGCTGTGTCTTTGTGTAGCTTGGGTATCAAGGTTATTGAAGCCTCATAAAAAGAGTTTGGCAATGACCCTTCTGCTTCTACTATGTGGAATACTTTGAAGAGAATTGGTATACTTCTTATGTATTATACATCCAAGTAAATATAAGGACTTAGGAGGTTCAGGTATCATGAGGATTTGTATTACCAAATATATCAACCTATGTTTAAACCAAATCTTCTTTGTTGTTTTGTTTTCCAAGACAAGTCCTAGCTGTCCTGAAGCTCACTATGGATATCAGATTGGCCTCTAACTGACTCCCAAGTACATGGATTAAAGTACTACATACACCATTAGGTCTGGCTCAGGCAAAGCTTATTTATTTCACTTAAAAAATAATGTCAAACTTCAAAGTAAAACCATAGGAAGAAAGGACAACCATTAACCCCACAGAGCATTTTTCTATACTTAAATGAGGATTCTATTAAGCATACTATTAAGATAATTTCTCATGATATATGTTTCCACAGGAAGCACCTAAGCTATCTCGTAGTCCCTACAGCTGTCTACATCTAAAATCTAGTGACAACTCTGTAGGCCAAACCAGTTTTACTAGACGAGGTTATGAAAAATGATCCAAAGTCAAGTAAAAGTATTTGCTCTTAGACAACAACTTATCAATGTAGGAATGGTAAGTGCTTTTACTCTTCTTTCCAGACAACCAGAATCATGTGCATACATACAAAATATATTGATGTCATCAAAACATTATGCATCAGGAGTTCCAATTCCAGGACTGTGGGATAAGCAGGACCACTTGCCTCACTGAAGTTAAGTTCTCCTACCAACTTAATATAAAAGAGTCAAGAAGTGAAAACAAAAGTATAGTTCAGTTAGCTATGCATGGATTATTGCCGACATAGAGGATGAGGGGAGGAGAGGAGAAAAGGGAGAGAAATGAGAGGGAAAACAATAAAGGAGAGTTTTGTTCAAAAAATAAGTTCCGTCATTATATAAAAAGCACAGAATATATGCAAGCCCTATTCTATATCCAGTCGGCTTTAGTCTCTGAGGAAGAATTTTAACCCTAGATACATAAAGCAGTATTTGTGAAACAATATCACAGGCAGAGGGGTAAAACTATCACACAGAACTTCAAAAGAAGAAAAAGAAAGGAAGAAATCAATGTATACTTACTTATTGTTTTTAGTCTGCTTAAGAGCACCTCCTCTCAAATTGCAGAGACAGCATTCCTAAAGGGGGAAATGAACACAATTATAAGACCCATATAACAAATGCCACTGCCATTCATCTAAACAACTGTAGAAAATCTCATATGCCTTTTTCCATTTATCTTAAAACTAAAACCTTTAAGGTAAAACATAAGTACTTCTTAAGTTCTAGATGGAAAAGAGAAAACCTGAAAATGCTTGGAACATTGGTCCCTTTGATGGAACTACCATTTTACTCTCAATTGTAATATGGGGAAGTTGTGACAAAGAACATTGGAGATGTCAACTTGATTTCAATTGTCAGACTGGCGAGATAAAGAAACCAATGGAGGTATTCTGTGAGCTAAAATAAACCGTCCTCCCATATGTTACTTCTTGTTAGATATTTTGTTACAGCAATGAGAAAAATAACTAATATAAAAAACTGGCACTCAGAAGTGAGACTACAGCTGTCATAAACTAGACTATGTGGACTCCAGACTCTAGGAACTAATGTTCAGAAAAAATGTGAAGGAGCTTTTATCTATGAGTTAAAGAAGCCTGATTAGAATGTTATATTTTACTACAGAAATACTTGCTTATCCATATTCATTGCTGGTCTATGCATAATTGCCACAAACTAGAAAGAATAGGAATCAAGATAGGAATGGATAAGAAAAATACAGTATATTTACACAATGAAATATTTCAACTCAACTGTTAAGATAAATGAAATTATAAAATTTACAGGTAAATGGAACTAGAAAAGTTATCCTGAGTGAGGTAACAAATATTGTGTTTTCTCATATGTGGAAGTTAACTGTTAGATATGTATACCGGAATACAAAAAATAACCACAGAGGTTAGATACTATAAGGGACTAGAGGATCTCCCAAGGAAGGGGAAATAGAAAATAGTGTTATAGAGATGTTAATATAAAACTATAATAGGAGGATTAATGGAGAGAGGAATGGGAGGGCAGGATAAAGGAGGGAATATGGAGAAGAACAACGAACACTAAAGGCCTTTTAAAAGGTATATGGAAACCTACTGTAGAAGCTCTCTAACATATATTCATATATGAAAGGAATTTAAATAGAGTCACCAAATAATAGGGGAAGCTATGGTCCAACTAGACAACTTATTCCACCAAGTAAAACCTCCAGTGCTAGGAATGGGTTACATTTGATTGAGTCATTGGCCAAAGAGGCCCCATGGAAACCACCTCCACCACCAAATATCACAGGCCATTGCCAAGGTTATGGCTTACTCTTGACAACTATTGCTGAAGACAATATCTGTATCATTGAACAGGGAAAAGTCTAGCTGGTGCCTACATAGCAGTTTCATCTCTAATGAATAGTGCTGGTGGTACTGGAAAGTATTTTGCACTCAAACAGAAGAGAAAGGTAATCATCAATATCATGTAGCTAAAAGTGTTGCAAACTGCAACACTGACGTGCCTGCATGATACACTAATATAACACTGGCGCAAATATTATGGGAGTAACCCACTATTATATGATTGGATTTAAGGTACATTCCATGAGATGGGTATCTGACACTAAAGTAGCTTAGTACCAAAGAATAGACAGGTTGCAACACTTTAAAGCTTTCACTGTATTTTTAAAGATATTAATACCAACACAGAAAAGCAGTGCTGGTCTGCATACTCAATGTCTGATCAGACTGGTAGTACAGAAGTATAAAAGAAAATGTAAAGATTCCTGTGGGAATGATATTCTGATTAAATTTAAAGCCCAGGCCCCAAGGTAGAACCCATATCTGGCACCATTAACTGGGTTAAAACAAACAAACAAATAAAAAAAAAACATGGTCAACTTGGTCACAGGCCTTAAGGGTAACTAACCTAGTATTTTTCTGCAAAATGGACATGGTAAACCCCCAAGTTCTTATCTTTAATATTCCTATAGATTTGTACATTTCTTTACCAGCATCAGAGAAACTTTGGTTTTTCAGTAAAAGGAGATTAATAGAAACTTTCAACTGGCCAATGTAACAATAAAACAAGAGACTGAATAATACCAGCTTAAAGACCCAGAAAGACTAGACTCATGCATTAAAACAGTAGCTGTCAGACATTATCGCATAGTTGTACATCTGAATTCACAAAAGCCTCAACTATATACAAAACACCTGCACAAGTTCAAGCCAGCCCAATTTTTAGCAAGGATGGTGAAGGTGCTCATGAAGTTCCATTCCTAGATGAAAGGCTATTGACAACTGATGAAAGGGAAAGTGTTTTAATCTGGAACAAGTCCCTGAGAGGCTACCATTGTTCCAGAAGATGGTTCCACACTCTTGCATAAAGAGGCAGTACTAAATGTATTTAATCAATGGTTTGTTTTGTTTTGTTTTGTTTTAAGAAAGATGAGAGGCAAAAGTGATATGGGGGATAGGAGAGATTAGAGGGTAGAGATTGGGGAAAAGAGTTGCATATATCAACTTGACACAAGCAACTGTCATTGGGAATAGGGAATCTCAAATAAGAACACCCTCGCCACAACTACAAATTGAACTGTGGTGCATCTTCTTGATTGATGACTGATATGGCAGGGCAGGGCCCAACCCTCTGTGGGTAGTACCACTCTTGGGCTAGCAGTCCTGGATAATATTAAAAATCAGGCGGAGCAAGCTATGAGAATAAGTCAATATTCAGTGAAATAACCCTTTCCTCCCCAATTTACTTTAGGTGACAGTATTTTACCACAGCAAAAGAAACCTTAACAGTGTAGTAAGTATGAATATTAAATTGAGTATTTTTAAAAAGAAGATTGGTTGAAAACATAACTTATCTAATCCTACGAGAAACAATGAAAGAATATCTATGAGCCTACATTAATTCCTGAACACATGCAGACAGAGCTGGTTATATTAAGGAATATGTATAGATACATATAAAACAATAAATGAAAAAAAGAGCCCGTGAATTTGAAAGAGAACAAGGGAAGATACATGGATGTGTTAGCAGGGAGGAAATGGGAGGGAAACCATGATAAAATTGTTTCATTACCTGAAAATCATAAAAAATAAAGAAAAAAGAAGTAATCTGAGAGATTTGAAATATATAATGGTACACCTTTGGGCCCTGGGCAATAAGCAGCACTTTTCCATGGCCACTGAATCATCTTTTACCTCCAGGTTCCTGCCTTGAGTTCATGCCTTGATTTACCTCAGTTACCTGGAAGTATAAAATGAAATAAACCCTTCCCTCCTCAACTTATTTTAGGTGATAGTGTTTTACTAAAACAATAGAAACCTTAACAGTGTATGTAGCAAGTATGAACATCTCGATATTAGGTATGGGTACTATAAAAAGTATTAATCATCAGAGGCCCAAGAGGCACCCAAGGAACACAGACTACCTCCATTATTCTCAGTTAGCCACCAGAGCTAGATTACAAGACCTTGATGTTAAACACAGTAAGAGCATTAGCTGCCTGTCCAGAGGTACTGAGTCCAATTCCCAGCAACCATGTGGTGGCTCACAAACATTCATTATAAGATCTGGTGCCCTCTTCTGGCCTGTAAGCAGACATATAGGCAGCAAATTGTATACATAATAAATAAATCTTTAAAAAAAAAAAAAGATATCAAGCTGAAAGTTATCTGGAAACTTCTACTCTACTAGCTATGTTTTTTTTATAGTGTCAGAAGGTGCTATGCAGACTACTGGAGGAGAAACACCATCACCTGATTTATTCAACATTGAAGCTGAATCCTAAAGTACTGATATCAGACAAAATGTGGAGTGACTACTGGGTAAATGCTTGTTTTCTATTGGATTTGAGGCTTCTTCCACCAGAAGAAATTAATGTCTAGTACTGTAAACATGGTCAAATAGTAATGGCTGGGTGGTCATAATCCTTCTAATCAATTCTACTAATGTTTTGCTTAATGGACACATTGTCAAACTGCTTCCTAAATATATGTGGTTATAGCCATTGATTGATATTGCTCAACCTTGGTCAGAAAAGCCTCTTTTTGCAGAGGATAATGACCAATGCAAAGACGCATCAAAGTTGTCAAAAGTCAGAGAGTAGGCGATGTTGAGTGCTCAGTCCTAAAAAGATATCTATATCAACTCTCACACAGCTCAGTAAACATTGGAAAGGAGGGTGTGAAGAGAATATATGGTTAGGATAATAGGGAAAGGGCTATGAAATGCTGTGTTCTGAGCATTTCATGGTAAAAATAAAAAGAGGACTATTACAGAAATTTGCCACATACTTTACAAATAAAAACACAAGGTTTTCAAAACTTTATTTACAATAAAAGAAAATTATTAGAAAAATTATACTTGCGATAAGATTATATAAGCCCAGCTAAATATGCTATAGGAATATTTTGTATTCCTAATAAATAAATCTTGTTTTCACATGGGATATTAAAAGTAATCATATGCCGGGTAGTGGTGGTGCACAACTTTAGTTCCACCACTATGGAGGAAGAGGCAGGCAGATCTCTGAGAGTTCGAGACCAGCCTGGTCTACAAGAGCTAGTTCCAGGGACAGCCTCCAAAGCCACAGAAAAACCCTATCCAGAAAAACAAAAACAAAAAAAGTAATCATAGGAAATAATTTAGAGTGAGAAAATGTTGTGATACATATGAGCTGAACTATCCCCATGAACTCTTTCACAGCAATTTCACAGGAATTGCACTACTGCTTTTGAATGTAAAGCTGACTACAGGAGAATGATTCCTCAAGAAGTCAATATAAAGGATTTTTTAATAACACATTTGAGGCATGAAATCCAAAGAAATCATAAGTATTTACTAAAAGCCTGTATTAACTCAGACCATCAATTCTGTCAATATTTTTACATAATATTGGAAAACAACTCAATTATTTCTTAAGACAAATGAGAATGAACCTTTTTATAGAAATCTCATTCAAAATAAATGAACTACAAAACAAGAGGATTCAACAGGAATTCAGATCATTTCAAAGAAATGATGGAAAGTGGTATGTTATCCTATGCTTTATAGCCCAAAGACAATTTACATGGTTACAACTACAGTGTATAGAAAGGAGTTTGAAATCAATTTTGAAGAGTGATTAATCTGAGTTATTTTTCAAATATTCCACATTAAATCAGCATAGTAGTTCAGAACTAGCATGGGTGAGCCTTTGCCTGATCCTGGCTCGACTATGCAAAGACCAATAGTATGGGAGTCAGACTAGCCTGGACATAGATAACTGCCAATGAACAGAGAGGTCTCAATAGTTTGGTGAAGAGGATTCATAAATTATTTTCTGATTCAAAAACGTTAAGAAAGGGGACAACAGTTATCAAACTGACTATAAAAAGCCTTCACACTGGGTGAAAAAAACAGAACAGAGACTGGATGGCAATCACCAGTTATGCCAATAGGAACTGGGTATATTTTATTCCAGTACTGTCTAAAAGCAGATTTATGATTATCTTAAATGTTGTGTATTTAGATAGATTTTATTCACGTAACTATCAGAGAAAAAAAATTTCCAGGACTATAAATGTACAAACTTTTAAAAGGGGAATTATTACATTAAATATCAAATAGGTCATAATATTTGAGCTGTAAAGAGTATCTTACAAAAAGTAGTTATATGATGCTCCTTCTTTCCCTCACTGGCCAAAGTAAACAGCAAAAATGAAATCATCCTGAAACCAAATGATCTGAGCTGCCTTCAGTTTAGCCACCATGTCTGCTTTCAGAGCTAAAACCTAATTATACAATTGTGATATAAGCTCTGATTATTCATATTCTTCATAGCAGTCATTGGGACTTTAACTTTGATTATAGGAAATTTATCATTAGCAGTGCTAAAGAATAGATCAACTGCTAATCCTAACTGATCATTACCTACTGTGAGATCATCACACTGCAATTTGACAGAACATATTTAAAGGGAAAGTGAATGTAACTTTCCCTTTATAGGTTATATGGTAGGTTAAAGGAATGAAAATCAAAGACACTTGAAAATAAACTTCTCAGGGCATTTTCATTAACTTAGACCCTGAGAAATTTGTGGTCTTTAAATGGAGATTCAATACTGTCATTCTGTCAAAAGTTCACAGTAGTGACTTCCACAGAAGAGTTACTCTACTCACATTTGCTAAGGTGTGAATGAAAGGAAGAATAAAGTGAAAGACTCTTGTTGGTTGGAAAATTGCAGACATAGTGGTTTCTTCAAAAATCCATGAAAATACCTCCCTTGAGTATTCATTAGAATTATTTGTAAGGATTCCAAACTGTGTAAGAAAATTAAATAAAAACAATCTAATCCTGGAAACAGAAATATGGATTTGAGGAAGTAGGGTGCCCATAGGATCTGAAGTAGAATGCCCCCCAAAAATTCACCTAAACTTGGGATTAACATGTAAAACAATCTTGTTTTTAATTCAAATAAAAAAAAAAGAATAAAAAAAATTCACCTAAGCATTCTACAGTGGTGACAAAGCCATTATGTAGGATGACTTGGAAAGAGGCGGGCTAGTAGTAGCCATGACCACAGTGGGTACAAAAAGAAGAAGAATAGCACAATATTAAAATCTACTTACTGCAGTCCATGCATTTCTTTTGCACCGGGCACATAGCCATCCATCACAGACATCTTGAGAGGGGACGCCATAACAACCTACAATATAATAGCATGGGTGTATGCATTAAGTCTCTTACATCTTTAAAATTATTTGGCATCACATGGTAGAACAAATCTATGAACCTACCAACTAAGAAACTGAGGCATAGTGATCACATATTCAAGTCCTACATGATCTATATAGTGAGTTCAAAGCTAGTCTATATAAATAAATGAAACTGTTCCAATATTAGAAGTAAGTACAAAGAGGGTCGGGGTTAAAGATCAGAAGTAGACTTCCTAGCATGCAAAAAGAATTAGGTAAAATATCCAGAATGGAAAGAAGGCATATTTAAAAAAAATAAATGAAGCCATCCAATTCCTAGCATATCAAAAAGTAAGCCCGTGCTAAAGTTACATTTGATAACTATTATTATCTTATAACTATTATTCTATCCGTTCCAAAAACATGAAAATATATGTCTTTTTTGACTAGCTGGAATTTTTTCTTAATGGTTTATTTGTGTGTGTGTGTGTGTGTGTGTGTGTGTGTGTGTATGATGTGTGTTCATGTGTAACAATGTGAACTCATGAGTACCAGATTAGGTGTGTGGAGCTTAGAGAACAAGGTTCTAGGGTAAGTACCTAGATTATGGCAATAAAACAGAGGAAGTCAGGATGGAAAACTAAGTGTGTTTACCCACTGATGTCATCTAAAAAGCCTATTTATTTGGGATCTCCAATATGATTTTCTGCTACATATCCCAGGTTGAATGAAACTTGATTCTCTGGCAATAGCTTCCTGAGAACTATGTCAAGAGGTATCCCACTACACAAAGCTTTAGTGTGTACATATTAATATTATCATGGAAATAATTTGTGCATGGTTAAAAATAAAATTTCTAAACTGTCATGCTAATGTTGTGAGTCATGCAAAAATATTTGAAAATAAATAACAATTTATGAAGCCACTGGGGGAATGTTGATAAAATTTGACATAAATTTTAGTGATTGGGGAAAAACTGCACAGCCCATAACTAGCAATGAAAGTATGCTCTCAATTCAGTGTTTGTTGGATCAATGCCTAGACTAAGTATGAAGATATCAGGTGGGTCAAATATTTTAGTAACTGCATGATATCTAGAAGTATTTATTACTGGATTAGAATCTCAACACCAAGTAAACAAATAACCAAAAAAATAGACAAATAAAAAAAGTAACATGTATAATACCAGTATTTAAGATACCAAAACAAAAGAAAATAGTATGGACAAAGTCTGCCTGGCTCGGCAGTAATGGCAGATGCCTTTAATCCCAGCACTTCGAAGGCAGAGACACGTGGCTCTCTCTAAGTTCCAGGCCAGCCTGGTCTAGAAGAGCTAGTTCCAGGACAGCCTCCAAAGCCACAGAGAAACATTGTCTCAAAAAACAAAAAAACAAAAAAAAAAAAAACAAAAAAAATCAAAAAATAAACAAAAAAGTCTACCTAGCCTACTGAGGAAAATCCTTACATAATGAGAAACAAGGATGGGAAAGGAAAGCGGAGGGCGAAGGGAAGGGAAAGCAAATAGGGAGTTGGGGAAGAGTAATTTTAGCAACAGAAAATCTCAACATCCTTAGCCATCAGGGAAATGAAAATCAAAACAACTCTGAGATATCATCTTACACCTGTCAGAACGGCCAAAATCAAAACACCAACCACAGTTTATGCTGGAGAGGATGTGGGAAAAAAGGGAACACTCCTCCACTGCTGGTGGGAGTGGCAACTTGTACAGCCACTTTGGAAATCAGTAGGGCAATCCCTCAGGAAAATGTGAATCATTCTACCACAAGATCCAACAATTCTACTCTTAGGCATATACCCAAAAGAAGCACATACATACACGATAATGAGATTGATGACTGACTTATATGCCATCCTATAGCCTTCATCCAGCAGCTGGTGGAAGTAGAAGCAGACACCCAGAACTAAACCTTGAGCTGAACTGGAATCCCGTTGTGGAGACAGAGAACTGATAAGAAAAGGAATCCAGACCAGGCTGGTGAAACCCACAGAAACAGCTGACCTAAAGAAGGAGAGCTCTTGATCCCCAGACTGATAGCTAGGAAACCAGCATGGGACTGATCCAGACCCCATGAATGTAGGTGTCAATGAGACCAAGGAAATCTATGGGGCCCCTTGTAGTGGATTAGTACTTAACTCTACCATAGATATGGACTTTGGGAGCCCATCCCACATGGAGGGATACTCCCTGACCCTAGACAAAAGGGGGTGGGCCTAGGCCCTATCCCAAAGGATATGACAGATTCTGAAGACCCCCTATAGAAGGCCTCAGCCTCCCTGGGGATCAGAAAGGATAGGTAGGGTGTTAGTTGGGGGCGCAGGGAGAAGGGGAGGAAGATGGACCTGGGATTGACATGTAAAATAATCTTTCTAATTCAAATAAAAAATTAATAAAAAAAGAAATGAAGTTAATAAAAGAAAACCATATCATAGGTAACCAAGTCAAACCTAATGATAAATTCAGTCATGTTCATGGAATTAGTATAGTGACATTATATAGCTGGTGATTTCAGAAAACAAGACTTAATACATATTTATTGTTGACTGGTGCTTTGTCTATTGACAATGTATAAAAATGCATGGTAAAATTATATATGTTTTCCAAACTTATATCAGCATAAAAAGATTACTATTACTATACTTCAGGGAACTTGTTGCTCTGGCAGAGGATCCAGGTTTGATTCCAAGCACCCTTATTATAGTTCACAACCAGCTGTAACTACAGTTCCAGAGGACTGAAAGTCCTCTTCTAACTTTCCCAGGCACTAACCCTTCTTGCAAAGCACATACGGGCAATGAATTCATACACACACAAAATTATAAAAAATAATATGTGAAAAAGAGAGTGTGTATTTAAGAGTTTGGGTTGTGGTTCAGTGGCACAACACACATTTAGCATGTATGAGGCTCTCGTTTGGCCCCTACTAATAACAAGTAAAAGGAAAAACCAACAACTCCCACAACAAAGATAAATGTAACTGAGAAAAATCAGGAATGTTGAAATATGTTAACTTAGAATGACAGTTGTAATATATAATAGATTTAATGTCTATCTGCATATATACAAATAACAAAATGGGAAACATATAGAACCCAACTACTATAACAGCTATTAGTAGGGATTTCACTTTTTATAAAGAAAAATATCTAATTCAATCTATTAAGCCTTGGAGTTTACAGAATGAATCTTAGAAAGTCATAAAAATAGTCTTCAATCAGCACTAAAGATTTAAATTAAATTTTCACAATCTACTATCACAAAAATGCAAAATTCAAACAAGTAAGGAAACCCATTATGACATATCATCTGGACGGTAAATATACCATCTCTTCACTGAGGCTTCATAAAACTGAGTGAAGAGGATGATTATTCATTATCTTAAAGGAAGCCATTAAGAATATCAACAATAAGATTACAAATGTAACTCTACTGGTGACTCTGATCCTACTATGTACAAAGTCCTGGGCTCAATCTCACTATCACATAAATCCAGGCATGGTAGCACCCATCTGCAACCCCAGCATTTCAGAAGGAAACACAAAGAGTTGCTTGGCTGAGTGGCTTATGAGGCAACGTCCTGAGTACTTAGGCACAAAGAAGAATGTCAAGAAGTGACTTCACAGGTTACAATGAGGTGATTTGTAGGGGCTATGTAAAACACTCAAATTCAGGGACAGGAAAATCATAGATTTATTTACTTGCATGAACCTGCACAAAGCACTTGGCACAGGAAATCAGAAGACTTGTTCCATCTTCTTCTAGGAAGGCATTTGGGGGGGAATATTCTACGTTTTCTTCACTATAAATAAAACACATCTCTGGAATAATGGGTTTAGTCTTTCTTCCAGATTTAACCACTTCATTTACTGTTGTCTCCCATCTAGCATCATTTTCTTCTTTGCTGCTCTCAGGCTGAAAAAGATAACATATCCACATGAGTAAAAGACAGGAAAGGGCTCAGCTTTTATTCATTAATCCACTCACTAGTTCTAGTTACTAAATTATAACTTCTTCTAGTTCTTTTTTTTTTTAATTCAATTGCTAGGATTTTTACCAATGCTCCTATACAGACCACCATTCTGAAACTAATCAGTAATTAGAAAGATCTGTGGGTTCAAACAAGATTGTGAGGAGCTCTTCAAATTGGAGTGTTCCAAAATACCTCAGGAATGCACAGCTACTTTTGCTTGTCAATGATCACCTTGTACTAGGCTAATGCCTGCTTTGACTTATTAAAAAATTTGGTATGTTTTTATACAATACATATAAATGCCCGCCCAGGTTTTCTATGGGCAACACTTTTGCCTCCCACAAAAGCTTGAAATACAGGAGACAAACTAGCATACGTGGTCAGATAAGAATGATGTACCAGATGTTAACTGTCATCTTTCAGCAAAGAGGGGGAAATTACAGCTAATGAATTACCTTTATAATTTCGGATGACTTAATCAACTTCTAAAATCTTATAATTTAATAAGGAATATTTTGTACAGGCAGATAAGAGTGCTTAAAAAAGAATCAATAAAAATAAATATTTCCAGAACAGCCTCCAAAGCCACAGAGAAACTGTCTCAAAAAAAAAAAAAAAAAAAAAACAAAAACAAATATTTAATGACCAAAGTAAAACATCAAGTAAATATACTAATTACAAAGTTGAAAATGTAGAATGTCACCCCCTCTCCAGCTTTGAAATACCAAAATTAAACTACTATTATATGACAGTAATAGTTATAGACAGTGGATTTTCTTAAAGTACATATATATACCTTAAAGTACACAAAGCAATTTAACTTATATAACATTCAATATCTGTTTCATGCCTGAGCTGAGATGCTTTCAGAATGACATGAACGAAAATAATATAATATCGAACCACCAAGCACAGTGACCTGAAGGTAGTATTTTGCATGTTTTACAAGGAAAAGTGAAAAAGAAAAAAACAAGGAGTGGACACTAATATCTATATAATTGAGTACTTTCAAATTTTAAAAAATACTAATTATGTTTTTATAGGTTATGTTAGGAATTGGATGCCTTTTAGTAAAAGAATTGGCTTTAGAATAGAAGGTTTTTAAATAAACAATAAAAAGCACTGCACCAAAAGCCTCTAAGAAAGTACATCAGTGGAAGGAAACATTGATGACCACACTTGATGCTACCTTGTAATAGGGCATGAGCAGAGTGCAGATTGCACAGTATGGTTCCATTTTTGCCACAGCTGCATTATACTCCTGTTCAGCCATAAAGTTAGGAGATTTTGTCTGCCAAAGGTGGATGAGAGGCTTTGCCCAGGACTCGGTTTCTACTTCTTCATCAATGGGTAGACTCTCAGGTGACTCTTAGGAGAGAGAAGAGGAAAACAAAATGAGCAGAAAGCACAGAAAAAAAGGTATCAGCCTGGTAACAGACCTTGAGTATTCCTGAGTGTCTGTGGTAGCAATACCAGATCCTAAGGCTATTTTGGTTTGGAAAAGTAGATCACATAACATCATAGGACCTTAAAACAATTTTTCTTGTCAGCTACTTCCTTTCTGCTGGAAAAAAATTAAACCAATCCCTCCTTGAACTTCATCTTTTCAGCTTCCACTGAAATACCAACCACACGTTTAACATGTTAGAGTATGGAGGGAAGCTCCTATTAAAACTTTCATTTTCTTCAGTTAGCATAGTACACAGTTCAGTAAAAGCTTATTAACTGAATTTAATTAAATGGATTTTTTTGATTTAAGATCCTTGGTATTTACAGACCACCCATAATCTAGAAATAAAGACACTGTCATGGAAAACATGACAGTTGAAGAGGCATAAAAATTGAAATGTAAAAGAAGCAAGCTGCAGAAAGACTGGAAACTCATCCCCATTAGGACTAAATACATATATAAATAGAAAATCAGGTTATGTGTGAGAAATTCCCTGTGATATCCAAATTCAAGCAAAAGGCCTTTGTAAATAACCTCTAAAGAAAGATTCATGACACTTATCTTCGTTATTTCCTTTAAGAACGTGACTCTATTTCAGTCATCATTCCCTTGTTTCCTGTTTGATTTGTTTGTTTGATTTCGATTTTTTCCCCCCCCAGATAGGGTTTCCCTGTGTAGTTTGGGAGCCAGTCCTGGAATTTGCTCTGTAGACCAGGTTGGCCTCAAACTCACAGAGATCTGCCTGTCTCTGCCTCCCAAGTGCTGGGATTAAAGGAGTGAGCCATCACCCAGCTTTATTTTTCTAAAGACACAAAAACCTATGGTTATACTCTGAACTCTGATCAATGGCTGGGACAGCTGGTAAAGCACTCAGTAGGTAAAGCTATGCTATTTAATCTTAGAGCACTTCCAAATGGTGTCAAAACTCCCAAGACCTGATGACAGCCTATCGGAACATTAAACACTAGGAGAACTACATTGAGCATTTCCTTTGACTTTTTTCATGTCTTATGGCTTCCTGTGACTGAGGCTGAACCCTCTCCCTTGGCCTCTCTACTGGGACTTGGGGTACAGGAAAGAAGTAGCAATTGGCTAGTAGCTTCCTGGGAGAAACTTTAAATTGGAAGGCAACTATCCAGGAGGGCCTCTCTTTAAACTGGATGGGTTGCAAACAGCCACCAAGAATCAAGCCAAACCTGGGAATACAGGGAGACCTAGTCTCCATTGCAAAATCAGGTACATAATGACAACATCGAAGCTGCATGTCCAACATGTGGGCAATAAAAGATGGTTATGGTTACCTGTGCCACCAAGATGGTGGTGCTTATATGAGAAAGGACATTAGGATGTTAATATGATAATTACATGGCTTGATGTTTACAATACCACTGAATCCTCTAAACATAATCTACATTTCCTCGTTTTTTTCTTTTCTTTCCCCTCAGAGGACAACTGAGATAAGGAGAATGACAGACTCAAATGAAGACCTAGTGTAAATAGTGACATAGCTCTTGGTTGGTCCCTCTACCTCCCACCTATGCCCTAGGGATGAGGCAGGGGAGCAGATACCTAGAAACCAGCTCCAATGTTTTCATAAAACAAATACACACCTGGTAACCATGATGACACAGTCAGGTGACTTCCAATTAACTTTGCTTTCCAATTTCCTACCACTATGATTCATTTACTTCTGTAACTTCTCTCAAATTCTGCCTATTCACTTAGTAGTCACAGAGATATCCTTTTAGGATTCTCTCCCAGTAGCTCTTATATCTTTGTGGACAGAGACCTTAATTCACCAAAGTAAAAGAAACAACCATCAGAGATGTTCATGTCAGGGAAGTCTGTGTCTATATTGTGGAACACGGTCCCACAATATAAACAGCATGATGTTGGTGAGATGATTCAGCTAGTAGAGGTACATATCTCTAAGCATGATGACCTGAGTTCTAGCCCTAGATCCACATGGTAGAAGGAGAGAACAGACTCCTACAAATTTATCTTTTAAAAATCCAGACACTGTGGCATATACTTGTTGAAACATACTCAAACGCACAAAACAAAGAAATAAAATGAAAAGAGAGACAGAAGGGGGAAAAAAAACCTAAGTGATTGATTGATAAAGCTCAGTCTATCCCTAGAAGGCCCCAAAATAACTGAGTAATAAAACACTATTTAATAGTTTTCAGTTTTTTTAATGAGAACTATAATTATTTCTGGAATGCCTAAATAAAAGGTGTGTGTGTGTGGGGGGGTGTATGCGTGCAGTAAAGCCTGGTACATACAGGCTACCTTATAAAATTAGATACTGTTAGCTTCTTAAAACCTACTAAAATGATGTCTTTGAAGCATAAAATTTTTATATAGCATTAAAATGTCACTTGTTTATAAAAAGCAATACTCACGGGAGTCATAAAAATGTCTCTAAACCATGAAATGTTATATTGAATATATAGAGATTGATAAAGATTTCCTTCTAAAACAGGCTCTGAAAAAATTTACATTTTAAATTCACTTCCTTCCTTCCTTCCTTCCTTCCTTCCTTCCTTCCTTCCTTCCTTCCTTCCTTCCTTCCCTCCCTCCCTCCCTGTTTTTTGGTAAGGGAAGATAAAAATAATAGGATACATCATTTATCTTAATCAAAATAAATCTAATGGGGATAACTCTAACAGTATCTTCCAGACACAAAAGGACTGATGCACATATGAATTCACAGACTGTCACAATATGCTTAGGGCCTGCACAGGTTCAAACTAGTTGTGAAGGATAAACAAACACTGGGTGGTGAGGTAGAATATTATTTTCGGGTATGTGACTCTCGTTTATGCTGCTCTGTGAAACTGTGATTTTTTTTGACTTTCTAAAATATCTGAAAGTCTGATAAAGAACTGAACAGCCAATAGAGAGGCAGGAGCAAGGATAGGCAGGGCTGGCAGGCAGAAAGTATAACTAGAAGGAGAAAGGAGAAAGTGGAGCAAGGAGAAGAGAGCTTCAGGGACCAGCTACCCAGACAGACACGGGGTAAAAAAGAAAGTAAGATACACAGAAGAAAGATAAGAGCCCAGAGGAAAAAGATAGATGGGTTAATTTAATAAAAGCTTGCTAGCAACAAGCCAAGCTAAGGCCAGGCATTCATAACTAAAAATAAGCCTCTGTGTATGATTTACTTGCAAACTGGGTAGTGGGACCCTCAAAAAGACAAAAAAGCCAAAAAGAGTAAAAAACAAATTGCAGAATAGGGTCCCACCCCTAACCAAGAAAATACTTGCAATTGATACTTGCTGACAATTGGAAAAATCACTTTTCTCCAGTGAAATGTCATTGGGTATCACACATCAGAGGAATCACCATGCCCAGGAAAAATTGGCCAATACAAAATGAATTGTATCTCTATGAACATGTTTATGCACAATCATGCTTTTGGTTTTGTTTTGGCATTTTTACCTTACTGTTTTCTTACTTGTTCTGATTTCCAATCCTTTATGGTTTTGTTTTTGTTTTGTTTTTCAAAGAGAAAGAACATGAAATTGTGTTCTACCAGTAATGAAGATATTTTAAAGAGAAAGTTGTGTCTGCTTCCGTTTGATGAGTATTAGACTATTGAAACCATGGATAACAACACATTGGAATTCTTGGAATCTCATGCCCAGGGAAGGAAAATACTGAATCCTGCTGCCAGTCAGAAAGGACATTTGGTTTTTAGAAGAATTTTCTCAAAATTCTGATAACCTGCCAGATGACCTTATAAGACAGATTTGGGCCAAGACAATGATGATGGAAAGGACCTTGACTAGCACTGCTTAGCTATATATAGCGCTTGCCTTAAGTTTGAACTGGAAATGGAAAGATGGACTTCATTTGGTTTCTCTTACCAATACAACCACACCTTTTTGTTTTTCATCATTACACCTTTCTTTAATTGGTTTAAAGAGGACAGGTGTCTCACACTAGCTTGCTATGGCTGCTGAGGCCCAAACCATGTGAGCAGTAAGAAAGACAGTTATAATCAGTGCTTCAATGTGATTCTTACCAATACTCAAACTTTTAGAGAGGGTTTAGATAGGTATCTGCTTTTTTTTTCTGTATTAGTTACTCTAGAGTTTTAAGGAAGTATAGTTGAAGAGGTATAAATAGAAACCATTCCAATGACAGATGGGTGTTAGAAAAATTAACATTTAACATCTTAACATATGCTATTGTAGCCAATCTGGTAGAGATGAAGACATCTAAAGAAATTACTTGTGTCCCTCACTTTCGCTATCAGATTACTGGGGGAAAAAATGACTACCGAGAAGTAGGGCCACGCCTTGATGATGACTACACACACACATACACATACACACACACACACACCCACCACCCACCCACCCACCACCCTCTGGCCCTCTACTTAAGCCTTAACTTCACATCAAAACTATGAAGACGGATTTGGCAGATGGTTACTCAGCCACATTTCCCAGTGTAGCTACAATGAATAAATGTCCTTTTCTTTCTTTTGACTATTGATTTGGCTCTGTTTAGTAGGCTTATGAAAGATATGTGCGCCAACCTGATTTGTAGAACTACTCAAGATAGAGTGTATATATGTAGGAAATTTTCAACAGGATAATTTATTCTAAAATATATTTTAATAATATTTCAAATTCTGCTTTATACCATCTAGTCCTGAAACAATTTTCTTTGTGAAACACACAAGTCCTGACTTGGTGACAGTCAAGGTCCCAAAAAGAATAGGGTATTTCCACAGCCTGGAGATGGGGAAGTACCAGTGGATCTCACTGCTGGCATCACCTATGGGCATTTGAAGTGTTCAAATTTGCTGAAATGACCACAGGTTAAGAACCAGGGTTTGCCGGTCATGACCAAGTAACAAATTTTATACAAGAGGAAAATAGGAGGGCTTGTCTAAATTATAAAATAACAACGAAACTCAAAAAAACAGACCAGAGTCTACTGACAACAAGAGACTTCCTTCTATTCTAGGAGTTAAAAAGAAATTTCCACTGCTTCTGCCAGATGCTTACAGGCATTAGTAGGCAGAAACAGGCAGAATGAACATCCCTTCTAAATTTGCTCTTCGGAATAACAAGTAAATTCTTAATATGTGCAACTGCGGCAAAAACTAAAATTACCAATGTTTCAGAAAAATGCTTAATCTTAAACACTTGAGACAACATTGTTAACTTAATTCACTTATATATTTTTGTAAACTCTATACAGCAAAATCAATTTTTCCGGGATTCACTGAACACATTCTAAATGGATGACATAAAAATAAGCTTCTAGGAAGAAAAGCACATGAGAAAAAAAACCTTTCCTTAGAAATCTGTCTACCACATGGGGAAGGGCATAGGCCCTGTCCTAAAGGATGTGACAGACTTTGATGATCCCCCATGGAAGGTCTCACCCTCCCTGGGGAGCAGAAGAGGAATGGGATGGGGGGGTTGGTGGAGGGCATAGGGGGATGGGAGGGAGAGGGAACTGGGATTGATATGTAAAACAAGCTTGTTTCTAATTTAACTAAAAGGAAAAAAATAGTATGAAAATAAATCTGTCTATGTTCTTTCCTGCAGAGAAGTCACACCAATAGCAAGCTATGAAGAGAAATAATCAAAATTTCTAAATATTATGCTATACATTATTTTTTAATTTGTGCTACATGAGCTAAAATGGAATAAAGAAAGAACTGATGTATTATAGACAGTACCTATAATCCCAGCTATTGGAAAGCTAAAGCAGGAGGATCAAATCTCAGGCCTGTCTAGATTGCAAAGCTGTAACTTGTCTCAAAGAAACAAAAAATTAGAACTGAACCTAATATACAGTAATAACAGCCAGCATGTCTCTTTATTTCCATTATTCAGCTAGAATGCTACTCTATGTTATAGAAGGCACTACCACCATGTTTACTACATGAATACACATCATAAAATAAAAGACAGTAAACAGAAAAATGATGCTGATACTTCTGGTGAGGGTTATTTAAAATAAACAAGAACCCCCATAATGCTGTTCCCTTGAGTCCATGCTCAAAGACAGGTGACTTTAGATGATATACAACAGGAAAGGAGACTATCTCAAAGAAGGACTCTACAAAAACAAACAAACCCGGTTGAATTGATCAGTTAGAAATGTAAAAGTACTTTATAGATGTCTCATCCAAATGCCACATAGACAGAGAGAAAGGAGAACCAAATTTAAAAGAGAAGTAATTGTTACATTGGGATATGTGACATTAAAAAAGAAGTAGTTATACTTCAAACTATATCACAAAGTAATCTACCAAGCAATGACAGTGATCTACCACACACTGCTATGTGTACTGGATGTGTGTGTGTGTGTGAGAGAGAGAGAGAGAGAGAGAGAGAGAGAGAGTTGAAGAGAGAGAGAGAGAGAGAGAGAGAGAGAGACAGAGAGAGACAGAGAGAGAGAGAGAGAGAGACAGAGAGACAGAGAGAGAGACAGAGACACAGAGACACATAGAGAGATTTTTATCCCAGTTAAAAACACAAGTCATCTATTAGAAAAGATGAAGAATAATAGCATGCACTCACCTTCATCACTCACTACCTGCTGCTTCACAAGAGTCATTGGCGATCTGGCGGGAGGCTTACCAAGTGGATGACGCCAACTCTTAGTAGTTTTGGGCAGTCCTTCTATTATCTGGTTATAGATTAAAAAAAAAAAAAAAAAGGTAGAAATATCCATGAATAATGTTTGTTTTCCCCCCACCCCACGTTTGGTATGTGCATGTGTGTATGCAAGAGTAGGTAGATGTAGATACACCACTAGGTCACTGCTTTACCACTTTACCTTTTCACTAGTTTGGTTAGCAAGTAAACTCTAGTGATCCTCCTGTTCTGCCTCCCAGCACAGTGGTTACAGACTAGTGCAGCCATGCCTAACTTTTCTTCATGCTTGCATAGCAAGCACATTATTTACTGAGCTGTTTCTTTAGACTCAATAAAAATTTGTTTCAGAAAAAAAGATTATACTTCAGAATGATAACACTGTTTAGTAATAAATCTTGTATTTATTTACTCTTTTAGAAATTAGTGTTTTAAGAAATTTGGACTTACAGGCTAGGGTACAGCTCAGTGGTAGAACACTTACCTAGCATGCACAAGGCACTGGGTTTTCATCCACAGTACTACCAGAGAGACAGAGGGAGGGAGGCTGAGGGAGGGGGGAGAGAAGGAGAGAGTGAGAGAGGCAGAGAGGGAAAGAAAGGGGAGGTAAAGGAAAAGGGGTAGCATTTTTTTCAAGAGGTAAATTAATTCTCCTTCAAAAACTACTGTTTCATGGAAAGCTTACCAAAAGTTAGCAAGATTTCAAAGGTCCTTTAAAACTAGCCCAAGTCCACCATTATACACTCTTAAAATGATTAAGAACTGTGTATCACCTCTAACCTTTCATGTATGAATATTTGGCAAGAGATCCAGCTTCTATCCTCACAGAGAAGAAACACCAGCCAAATGAGAAATGAGTCAGGGGTTAAGTAACATTCCTGTTAGCTTGAAGTCATTAATTTGTGAGTTATTTTTAAGTCCCTATGAGACACTTTACATTTTTACTTTTAATATTTTCATGGTTATATTTATACATATGTAGAACACACAATGATTTAGAAAATGATCATCTATTGATCAAATTATTGAATTACATTTTATGTATTTTAAGACTACTAAGAAATAGACTATTGAAATTACTGTCTTTTCTTAATATGCCTTGGATGTGAAAAGTCTCATAGTAGATTTAGTACATTGGGTACAATCAACAGGTTGGTCAGGTCAGCTATGATCTCAAAGGACAGAGAAGCTCCTCAAAGTAAACTGAAGTCCCTGATAGGGTTCAGAATGCTAGTACAGCATTAGCTCACCTGACCCACTCCTGATCTAAGTACTGTTGATTCTGTAAACATACAATTTTAACACGAAAGGAGAAAAACAATGAAGAACAATGTAGCCAGCATGGGGAGCTTAATTTTCTGAATGGCAAAAAGTTTGTTTATGGGAATAAACATGACCAGAAAAACATCTCTAATATTCTCAATAAGAAAAGTCAAAAGAAAACATGAACCATGTAAGCCATGATGTTAAAGCAAAGACTGATTTTATTATAATAGTTACTATTATCAGGAAAGCAGTGCCCAATAGGAAGTGCCCTGGAAAACAAGGCTGGTGGCAGGAATACTATCTATCATAAATGTCTAAATATCAATATGACTAAGATTTCAAAACAATGCTTAGCAAGTATTAGCAATTGTGGAAAGTAGCTAGCTGAGTATATATGATCTCTCTGTTTACCACTTGCAGTAAAGCCTGTATGAGCTCCAAATAAAGATGTCGCTGTTTTAAAGTATAAAGTGAAAGAAAATCAGGCCTCAATATGTGGCCAAAAGTTTTTTGTGCTAATAAATCAAAATGTGAGGCAGAACTCACATAATATTTACCTGACAAAAAACTTATTTCACTGATGAAATATGACTAAAACACATAAATGTAAATACTGTTTACTCGTGCCTTCAAGCAAGATTTCAAGGGATAATATACATTATTCACAAAGATACAGGCCACCACCTAATGAGCATAGTGGAAATACATACGGACACATACCTGAGGAACTTTGGGCCCATTTCCATCTTCACTAAGAGCTTCTGGGATTTCCCCAGGTTCAAGGTTACTTCCATGGTCCTCCGCATCATTGCCGTCTTCCTCTGTCAATACTGTATTATTTTCAGCCAGGGAGGAAGACACCTTGGGAGATTCAGACCTTAGAATCTTGAGGAGATGTGACTCCTTGCCTATTACCTGGCCACTCGAAAATGGCATGAAGTCACAGGCCTTCTTGGGCATTGATGGTGAAATTACAGCATTAGCTAAGTCATATTCATGTTGTATTTCATCTGTTACAGGTGAACTTATACAGCCTTTTCCTGAGGAGCAAACAAAAGACTAACAATTAAATGTTGCATTGCATTACTACTAAGTATAGTGATTTAACAATTACTAAGTGATAACTAATTTTTACACTTTCTTTTCCTTCCTTCCTTCCTTCTTTAATTTTCATGGCAGGGTTGCTGGGCCCTTTAAGTCAAGTTGGCCTTAAACTCAGAAAGCCATCTGCCTCTGCCTCCCAAGTGCTATGATTGATTAAAAGTGTGTGCCATGACTGGATGATTTTATATTTTCTAACTGTCCACCTCAGTTGAGGTGGACATAATATGAAATTATATTACAGTATCATTGCAATGATATCTTGGACTTCCTTTCTACTTTCTGTGTATAACTGTTACACAAATATGCATAAGTGTTTTGCTGGCAAGTATGTAAGTGCACTAAATGTGTGTGCATAGTGACCATGAAGGCCAGAAAAGACTATCAGATCACCTGGAATTCGAGTTATAGATGACATTGAGGTGCGATGTGGGTACTGAACACCAAGCCCAAGACCTCTGTAAGAACAACAAATGCTTTTAAATGAAGAGCTATCTCTCCAGCTCCAAGTTTGTACTTTTGAAAAGAAAACAAAACCCAATTGACAAGACAGTCAAAGATTAAGTAGGACCTACTCCATATTATCATCAATATATGTCATTCATAAAACTTAACAAAGCACAAGCAACTGGAAATCAATCTAGAAATAAAAATTTTTTTCCAATAGATAATGCTAAGAACAGCTACACAAGAAACAATGAAATTCAGAGACTGTGTACAAATGGCACATATAAAGCCCTAGAGAGTCAATAAAAAGCCTTTGCTGAATGGTCCTGTTTGGTATACTGAAAATATGGAGAAGACTATTAGACTTAGGCAGATGCAATTCTTCTACTGTCACATAGCTTGGCGACAATGCTTTGAAATAATGTTTTTTTGTATGAGATATTATAAATCATTATCCAGACACACAAAATCATCATCATTTCTACATATTACATACTAGCTCTAATACTGAAGCCACACCTTATATTTAAGTATTCTTCTTGGTCTCATAAACTACAGATCAAAATATAAAGAACTACACAGAAATAATAACATTAGGCACACTTAGTATAAATACTCCCAGAAGTCATAAACAGATTAATTAAACACAGTGATAGAATCCATGGTGAAGTCCTATAAGAAAATACTTAACATATACTGCATAATTGTGTTGTTTGCAACAACTGCAATTCCCATTATACCTTTTCAACACTTTTACCTTCCCATCTATTCTTCACAACTCTGTTCAGAAATTAATATCAAAGTACTTAGGCTTTTAAGGTTCTGGCTCTATAGGTCTGTCACTTTAAAACTAGCATATGTGATGGTATTGCTACAATGATACTTAACATACTGAATTATAACTATCATATAGCTGCTCCCTAAAGTATGAGTTCACAGAAAAAAGTTTGTGGTTTCAACTGGAGTCATACAGGCTTTTTAATAGCAAAGGTAATGAAGCTATGGAAGTTACTGAGGAACAATTCGTTAATGAAATGGTGCAAAGGTTTTTATATTATTCTAAGTATAATACTAAGAAGATGGGATGAACATAACCTGAACTATTTTTTAAAGCTACCATATAGAGATGTGAATGAAAGTACTGGAAATAAGTTGTGTCTTTCTAAAGGCTGACTCATTAAAACGTCAAAGAGAGGTTGGAAGGTCGCAGTTCCAGAACTTAATTTTGGCCTACTAAAGAGTCATTCCTTGCTCCCCATACCATGTGTCAAACTTCAAACTTCGCTCCAGAATAAGCAATCTCCTTCCTTCTGATGTGAGAGCTGTACTTCTGCATTCACAGAGATTCGACGGGAGGTGGGGGGTGGAGGGGTGTGTGACTAGAATGTATCTCTGTATGTCAGGAAGGAAGTACTTTCTGTAAAGATACATACAAGAGATGTGGTGTCTTATGGGTAGGTACACAAATAATGTTAGGAAGAGTTGGGTTTGAGGAGTGCCAAGGCTGAAGGAATAAAAAATGATGAAGGATACCAATGGAAAGCAGGAATTACCAAGCAACTCAATTATTAGGGGAACAAAAAAGTTATAATAGTTATTAAATAAAGCATTAGTAGTTTCATAAAAATATTTAACAACTGGGGAAAAAACAAAATAGATGGACTTTACTTATTTTGTGTGTGGTGTCATTGGCCTGCATTTATGTACCAATTATGTGCCTGGAGCCACAGTAGTCAGAAGTTATTCAATCCTTTGGAACAAGTGTAATAATGAGTGGTTGTGAACTACCACATGGGTGCTATGAAAGCAACCTGGGTCCTCTATAAGAGGATTGGCCTCTCCTAAGGATTAGCGCCTAACAAAGTGGTTCAGTGCTGAGACCACAGACAACTCAGACTTAGAAGGTTGCATTTACATATTTGCATGTAGATGTGTGTGTTTATGTGTATGTAGCAATAATAAACAAAAAAATGGAATTTCACTTGGAGGGCATGGGAAAGTTTGGAGGAAAGAGACATGGGAGGAGTTGGAAGAAGGAAAGCAGGGGTAAGCTGAAGAGGGCTGGGTGGTAAAGAGCCCAAGATATTCTTCCAAAGGACCCAGGTTCAATTTGCACCACTTACTTGTCTATAGTTACAGTACCAGTAGATCACACAGATACACATATAGGGAAAACATATACATAAAGATAAAAAATCTTTAAATGATTAGAAAATTAATTTTGTCAGGGGATGGTGATGGTGGCACCAAGCAGCAAGTACTCTTTAAAGCAAATGCACCAACCAAAATCAGGATCATAAAACAGGCTCAGGTTTTCAAGAAACCTGCTGTTCCAGGCATTCTGGGAAATCAGTCAATCCCTATCACCACTGGATTGCTTCATTCAGCTTTGATATGAAGGTTTGTGTGAAGTCTTAGCGCATCTTGGTGATATCACTGGGAGCCCTGATCTTTCTGACCAGAAATGGAAAAGCAATTGGGGGGGGGGGGGGGAGTGGGGCTACTAGAACAAGTGGAGGGGGGTTACAGTCAGGATGTATTGAATGAGAGAAGAATAAATAAAAAGAAAAAAAGAAAATTAGCATACTAATTTTCCAAAATATTGAGGGGGAAAAAATCAGCAATTACTCTTTAAAGGAAATCCAACAGCCCAAAACAGGGTCATAAATCAGGCTCAGATTATCAAGAATCCTGCTGCACTGCCCAAGGCGTTTTGGAATTACTGTCCTGCAGCCATGGGTCATAAAAACTGGCAATTGGATTTATCTCCCACATTTCAGTTTCAAATGACCTGCCCTGATTATGAGATTGATGACTGACTTATATGCCATCCTATAGCCTTCATCCACCAGCTGGTCGAAGTAGAAGCAGACACCCACAACTAATCACCGAACTGAACTGGAACCCAGATGCAGAGAAGGAAGAGTGAAGAGCACAGGAGTCCAGACCAGGCTGGTGAAACACACAGAAAACAGCTGACCTAAACATCCGGGAACTTTTGCTCCCCAGACTGATTGCTGGAACACCAGCATGGGACTGATCCAGACCCCAGGAACCTGGGTTTCTGTGAGGAAACCTCGGAAATCTACAGGACCTCCTATAGAAGTCCAGTACTTATCCCTAGCATAGGTGTGGAATTTGGGAGCCCATTCCATATAGAGGAATACTCCCTGAGCCAAGAGACACGGGGGTGTGCCTAGGCCCTATCCCAAAGGATACAATAGACTCTGAAGACAAACTATGGAAGGCCTCACCATCCAGGGGGAGCAGAAAGAATACATGATAGATAGGGTTTTAGTTGGTGCGGGGGAGCGGTAGGGGAGGACAGGTGGGAGAGAAAAACAATGGAATCTTGAAATTTGCAGGAAAATGGGTGGAACTCGAAGAAACCATTTTGAGCAAGGTAACCCAATCACAGAAAGACAAGCATGATATGTACTCACTTACATGTGGACCTTCTTTATGGTACATATTAGTGACCATGCTTTATCAAAACTGTTTTTAATGATGTTGCTTAGAATGGTTTCCACCAGGTGATGACTGAGAAGCTAATTAAAAAAAAAAAAAAAATGGTGCCAAGTACCACAAGAGTAACAGAACTGTGCTGTTTTCTGGGATTTTGTTTTTTACTTTTTTGTTGTTGTTTGTTTTTTTTTTTTTTTTTTAAATGGAGTGTGCTGGATGTCTCTACAATTTTGTTCAAATGACTGCAGAACCTGGAAAAGCTGTTGCTGCTATTGATGCATAACATATTGCCATTATTGCTCTCTCTCTATATATATATACATACATACATATATATATATATATATATATATATATATTAATTGAAACTCAAATATGTGATGAATCCAAGGTGTTTCAGTGAATGCTCACCTGTGATTGCAAATCTGATTTCATCTTTAGTAAGTAGTAAAGTTATATACTAGCCAAAAAAATAAATAAATAAGTGACACACTAGAAGACAAATGTCACACAATTTCAATTTTATGTGTAACCTAGAAATGATGAACTTATGGGAACAGAGAGCAGAATTGTGGCTATTAGGCTTCAATGTGGGTCTTTTAACAATGGGGAAATGATTGATTTAAAGATATAAAACTGCAGTTGGACAAGAGGCATGGACTCTGTGAAGTCTTGAGGTCTACAGAGAGCATGATAAATATGGTTGATAACAATATGCTATACTTTAAAAGTTGTGAGGTAGTATACTTTAAGTGTTCTCAAAACAAAAATGATGAATAAGTGTGATATAACATGCTAATTGGTTTAATTTAGCCATGACATTGTGAACATACTGTATTGTGTATCATAACTGTGCATGACTTTATTTATGAACTAAATAAATGAATGGAAAAAAAAGAAAAAAAGAATATAGCAAAAATATTGACATAAAGAAATACACCCCCAAAAAATAAAGGTTAATGGTGTTGTAAATTAAGCTGGTTTTATAATGTTTTTCCCCTTTTTTATAAATACTTACCCTTTGGAGGGTTATCCTGTAAATTTATTTAGTTAATGAACAAGTTAGGTGGACACAGTTTTAAGGCATCAGATTATTAATCACTGTAGTTGCATGTGAAACATAATCAGTCATTTTCTTACCTGAGAGTTTGGTTTCATTCAATAAGTTGTGATGTGCTTGTGTCCTGGTATCAGAAGCTTCTCCTTCTGAAGGAGCTTCTGTGTTCCCCAGTTTGGATGTTTTTGCTGGCTTTTCAGTGATCTTGAGTTGCCCTGAACATATGGCAGCAGGGTTTGAGACCTCCTCCCCGTTAGATTCAACAGATTCCTCATCCTCAGTTTTAGGTCTTTTAGAATGTGACCTATTACCCTGCAGGCTATTAATAAAAGGAAGGCGGTCAGAGCAAAAACGTTCAAAATAAATATGAAATACACACTAATGCAAATAATACTGTTATGTGCCTATATCAAGAAAGAATTATTTAGCATAATTTACAATTAATAAAGTATGAAGATGAAATCATATTGGTTTTAATGATTTGCTAACAGCTGAATTTTTACATTATAAATACCCAATGAGATAACACTATAAAGTCAAGTAAAGCAGAGACATAAAAGAACACAACATACTGGCAGTTGGGTGCTGTCAATGGCAATAACAACATGGAGGACATAAGCAGTATTTGCTTTTCACAGAGTATACATGTAAACCAAAGCAGCTAGCAGACATGGAGATTGTGATGGAGCTTTATATTTGTGCATGCTTAACAATGGTATTACTGAAGGTTCATCAAAAATCACATTAAGTCACTGACTAAGAAAAACAAAATAAACTCTTAAACATTAGGACTTGCAAGAAATGAGAAAGGTATTGTGATAAAACACTGGCAATCTGCATATCACAGATACATGTTCTCTACTGAGTTGAAAAACCTGGTGAATTAAACAGCTACATCACTTCATGTACCGACTACAAGGATACTTTGCATGTTTCTTTAGATCTCAGACTGGTATGCTTCCCGAATTGACTCCTTAATTACTGTTTCTCAAACTCTTAATGTATTCACAGTGAATTACACATTTTACTGAGACAAAACTTATATACATGTAAGTATACAAACCATGAATAAACATTTCCCACACATTAAGCACTATTGTACTTTTTAAAAGAATGATGTTTTTGCTTTATGTGTATCCTTAGTTTGGTTATATGTGTATCTGTGCAATTAATGGCCATTGAAGCCAGAATAGGATGTCTGATCTGTGGAATGGGAGATACAGATGTTTGTTAGCTGCTGCATGAGTGCTGGGAACTTGAATCATCTACAAGAGCAACCAGTGCTCTTAAGATGTCTCTGCTGCATCGACCCCAGATGCTGTCGGGGAGGCCAGCACAAGACTGATCCAGACCCCTGAACATGGATGTCAATAAGGAGGCCTCTGCACTCCAGGGAGCCTCTAGTGGTGGATTAGTACTTTTCCCTGGTGCAAGAAGGGACTTTGAGAGCCCATCCCATATGAAGGGTTACACTCTGGCCCTGGACACATGGGGAAGGGCCCAGGACCAGCACAGGAAGATTTCGTGGACATTGCAGAGCCCCTGTTGAGGGCCCTACCCTGCCTGGGGAGTGGTGGGTGGATGGGGTGGGGCGTAGGCTGGGGGTGGGGGAGTAGGGATGAGGGTGAGTGGAGGGAGAGGAAGAAGGGACTTACATGTGAAACAAGCTTGTTCCCTAACTAGAACTAATAAATAAATAAAAAAAAGATGTCTCTGCTGCCTCACTGTGATACTTTCAAATTCATTTTATTTTCTAACAATAAAACATTGCCCGTGATATACTGAATTCACTTTTAAACAATATTCTGAAGATCCTTGCTGTAAACTATAGCTGAAATATTTTCATGCAAGTTTTAGATTAGCTACTAACTAGTACTGTCATGAATGTAGGCACATTATGTATGTATGTATGCATGTATGTATGCATATATGTATTATGTATGTATCTTTAAAAATGTAGATGTCTTGCAGGTAAAATCCCATCATTGAGAAAGCAGAAACAAGTAGATTCCTCTGAGTTATAGGTTAGCCTATATATGAATGATTTCTGGGCTAGCAAAGCCATCACAGTTAACTCTAAAAAAGTCAAAAATCAAAACAAAAACAAAACAGCCATTCAAAAAGAAAATTCCATGTTCTGAGGTTTCTCCTGCTCACAATTATTCTAAAAAGCAAAAATAAGATGCAAGAGGTGGGAATCACAAAATAAGCACTAAATTTTGAGCAGAAATTTTAAATTATAGTGCTATTATAGAAAAATCATAGGTGCCACAGGTATAAATGCAGGATATCAAATACATGTAGATATCAAAAATTAGGCTAAAATAAATAATTTAATTACATGAAACGCACTCACATACACGTTCACTCAAATTGTTAATATAACATGGTCTAATTTGAAAAGTACCTAATATTTAATACCAAATATAATAAATACATATGTAAGAATATATGCCAAATATTAACATGGATAGTCTCTTGACAGTGAGATTAGGGATGATTTGTATTTCTTGGAATTTTTTTTTCCTGGAGCTAGAAAATTTTCACAGTTCTCAAATACTATTTTTATAAACTGAAAGATAATCAATAATAAAAAGAAAACGTAAAAAAAAATTCCAAACTTTAGGACCTAATATGTAGCCTAAGAATCTGAACCATAAGACACACAAAGTCTGAGTCACAAAAGGGGAACAGAGGTAAGGTTCAAAAAGACTACCAAGATACAGAAATAGCACTTTATCCTTTGAGACTTTGAAAAGAATGAAACCAAAAGAATAAAGCCACAGCATAAGCATCCAGATGAGAAAAGAAGTATCTCAGCTACTTCACCAATGAAAGAAATCATAAACAAAATTTTTAAAAATGGTAGCATATAAGAGTTAGAAGTCAAATTACTGAAGTTGTTTAAAATATGGTGCATAATGTAAAGAACAAATAAAAGTTTAATATAAATTAGTGGAAAAGTTAAAAAAAAGTTCTACATTGTTCTATCCACATTCATTTCAGAAATACTCTGCATATGATTACCTGTTCCTAATTTTACTACACAGATTCAAAAGTGTAAAACACATTACTTCAAAATGTCAGTAATATACTAAAGATATGATTAACAGAGACAAAAATAAACAAATAGTTCTTGAGAACATTTTTTTCCATGATCCATTTCAACAAAGTACATACTACAAGCAGGATGTGGTGGTGTTCTTACCTCCTGGAGCCTTTTTTCAATTTTCTCCTCCTCTGTAGCCATATTTTTACTTCAGGGGTAGACTCAGGAGTGGGCTTTGTATGGTCAATAGTATATATATCCTTTCCTTGTTTCCATATTTGGTATCTGTCTGGCTGAAATTTCTTCACAAATATATCCATTGATATCTTCACCATGTCATTCCGGCAAGTGCACTGAAACACAATGAATAGTTGTAATAAAAACAACAATGAAATATTTTGCTACCTATATAACATACTATGCCCCTGGGTAGAACATAAATGCTCAATTAAGGAAATGTTTTACAGAAAAAGAACTTCAGAATATATGAGAATGTAATACACACTTAGAAATGAGAAAATACTTTAAAAATATTTTGTACATTTATATGAACTGTGTACCAAGAATAAGTTATAAAGTAGTGTGAGTGTGCGTAAGACTGAAGTAGATTCCCTTAATATAGGTGACAATGGTGCAACTGGGACAATATATGAGGCACTGGCACTGGGTCCAAGATCTACCACTAATGTACAAACTGACTTAGTGGAGCCCAGTCTATATGGAGAGATACCTTGCTCAGCCTAGTAACAGGGTCTGGGGAGTGGAGAGGTGCATCAGCCTCAAGAGATGATGGGACAGACTTAGTAGACTTCCTAGGGGAGGCCTTACCCTCTCCAAGAGGCAGATGGGGGAGGGGAGTAGGGGAGTAGGGAGAGGGAACTGGGATTGGAATGTAAAAAAAAAAAATAGTAATGAAATAATAAAAAAAGAAATGTGTTTGTCTGAAGGTTGTCAGCAACTTCAGATAACTACCACAGATAACCATCAAAAGCCTACAGGTTTTTTGTAGTACAGCATGCAGTGTTTGTATGAAATGATTACTATCATAGATAGGCATGTTCTGAACATCACCCAAAGGTCCACTTTAATGAAAAACTTGGTACACAGGGAAGGAATATTGGTAGGTGAGGCCTAATGAATGGTTTTTAACTCACTGGATGCATGAAATAGTTCTCATGGTATTTCTTTGGTGGTTAGTTATATGTGAACCTTTGGGACTTCTCTTATGTGTTCTTATGAAAAGCCTGGTATAAAAGGAGCACACCAGGCCCCAACCATCCTACGCTCCTCCCTTAGGAGATGCGACTCTTTGCACCTATATCACTCATGGGATGATCTGCCAGTGTTTGCTATTCTTAGAGACCCAAATAAGCAGGGCTCCCCATTTTTGTCTTTAACATCAAGCATCGAGCTTTTTGTACATAGTTGTATTAATGCATTTTATTGCAGCACTGCAAAGTTGCCAAATAAATCTGGAATGTCAATGAATGTGTGATTTGAGTAATTTAACCAATGAGTCATTAGTGAGATGGCTGGGTGAGTAAGAGCAGCTGTTAATCCTAACAACTTGAGTTCTATCATGGGAACTCACATGGCACAAGAATAGAACTGACTCTACAAGTTGTACTCTGAACTCCATGTGCATACGGTGGTATACATGTGCCAAGATGCACATATGTGCATCTACACACAGTACAAATAAATAAATGTAAAAGAAATATTTAACTATATTTGTTTTAATTAATACACATTTGCAGCTGGAGAGATGATTCTGTAGTTAAAAGTTCTTTTTCTTGCAATAGGATCCAGGTTCGATTCCCAGCAATCAAGTGATAGCTTACAAACATCCACCCTACAGTTCCAGATCTGACACCCTCTTCTGACTCCAGCAGGCACCAGGCATGCAGGTGGTATAGACTTATATGCAGAAAAAAGCATTCATATACTAAAACAAATTTTTACAAAGTAACTTAAAATAGTAAAAAAAAAAAAAGTTTCTTTTACATTATGCCAAAGATAACATTAACCAGGCATACCTAGTAAAGAAAGGTAAAGGATTAAAAGAAGTAATAAATTTAAATGAACCAGGATGTGATGGCCTATGCCATTAATCCCAGCACTCAGAAGGCAGAGCCAGGTGGATCTCAGTGAGTCAGTGAGTTCCAGGACAATCACAGAGAAACCCTATCTGGAAAAACCAAATGGAAAACTTTTTTTTTTTTTTAAAGTTCAAATGAGAATTTATTCTTTAATAGAACACTGTTTCCCTTAAATACATAGTGATCACCAATACCTTATAAAATAAGCTTCCTATAAAAACTTTACACAATTTAATTAGGTTGAGGCCAACAGTCTATGCATCAAGTTACGTTGTAGCAATAGTCTCAATAATTTAGCTGCTATATTTTAATAATTCCTTACAAACCTGGTAACAGAAGAGATTAAAAAATACACTTGACACATGATTCTAGTATCTTAGTGGCACAATTATCGTCTGCAAATAAATTAATTTCAAGTTTAATTTCTATTGTCAAATTCCCTTAATAAAACTCTGAAGTTTCGTTTGGTATTTTTGGAAGCAGAATGTAGCCAGGTAGACTAATCTTGTAATGATATATTACTTATGATTTACTAAAGCTTATGTGAAGATTCAGAAAGCAAAGCCAGCCATAAATCACAGAGGCCAGGGACACACCTTTAATCCTAGAATTCAGGATTAAGAAGTAGATAGATTTTTGTGAGTCCAAGGCCACCCAGGTCTACACAAGATGGATCCAGTCCTAAAGAAAAACAACTCACACAAAGATGATCTCAGCACCTGGGATCACACACAGGGAGGTATATAAGCAAGGTCTCATTATGAGGCATTCATTCTCCAGTTGAGAATAGGAATGCCCCAGTTTTGTTACAGTTAAGAGCTCTCTTGATAGCTTGGCTGCTTTGCCTCTCTGATCTTCAGGTTGAATACCAATATCTGCCTCTGGGTCTTTTATTTTTCATGATACACAATCTAACTAGAAACCCTCTCTCCAAGGTGATGCTGCTATAACAGATGAGAGCTAACATTTCTGGCTAGAGTTCTAATATTAATAGCTACATCAAAAAGATGTGATAAAATTTGTCAGATTAAAACAACTTCTTAAACTACAAATAGCAATTTTGCAGATATGAATAGTAACAAGATGCTTCATAATTCCATACCACTGCTTACACACTGAGCTTTATATTACCTGCCAATTAAACATCTATTACATCTATTAATTCTGCCAAAACTGTTCCAATTTTGGACAGATCTAGAATCTTAGCTGTAGGGGGCCGTTTCCTGCATGCTCCATTACAATAATGGTGCCTAAAGACACCAAGATGTAAATTACTTCACAGGCGCTGGGTAATCTCCATTCCTTTGATCTCTGCCTATCCCGTGGCTCATTTGGCCTGAGGAGCTGAAGCCATTCATAGGGTAACACGTCCCAGGTGGCTGGCCAGCCTTTATAAGGGATGGTTTTCTTGGTT